>NC_080193.1:111127245-111430276 GCF_030028045.1 Hippopotamus amphibius kiboko
AAACTACTGATTATATTTATGTATTAGTCGATGGAATAATGACATTTGCAATTATAGAAATTTTCTTCCGTGTAATGACTAAAAATACTTAGATTAACTAGTTTTTATACCATAAAACAACTTTTAGCAAATCCTACAATTAAGATTTTGTTTATTATTTTTCTATGAAGAAAAAGTTTCAAATGCTTCTATCAGATCTTATTATTTTTTACTATGTCTGGTGTTATGGGATCATATTAAAGAAGCCCAGATGAGATCTGGCTTCCACAATTTCCAGCAATCTCACAAGAGCAGGAGTATAAGAGAAGCACAATAAACTTAATGAGTACAGTTGAAATTTTAATTGATAAATTCAATCAGTAATAAATTTGTATATTGATAAAAACTGAATAAAATTGATAAAAGCAGTATAAATAGAATTTTAACTGATATAATTCATTCGAATATAAGCTTCATGTAGGCAAGATCTTTGAGTTTTTTGGTAACAACTCTATTTCCAATACCTAAATCAGTACCTGGTTCATGGTTCAACATGTATTGTTAAGTGCATATTGAATAGTGAATGTGTAGATAATTTTTCCTGCTTACAGTCTATGTCTTTAGTTATGAAATGTATTCCAAAGGCTGAAAAAAAGATTGTTGCTAACTGGTGAAGCCATGTTTCCTTATTCCTCTCCTCTTTATTTAGTTTGAAATTATCTTGGGCAGCTTATCCTCCAAGCTCAGCTCTCTAGACCTCCTAGGGATTCTTTAAGTTGTCCAACATTTTTTTAGCAAATGCCTTTTCCTTCTTAAATTTGTCAGAGTCAAGTTTTGTTGTTGAAACTAAGAATCCTGACAGATAGAGGATCCTTGTGCATCTTGGAGCCCAGAGGAGGTTTCATCACAGGGACAAAACTAGACTTAACAGCTTGCGCCCTGCCTCTTCTTTATTGGAACTTTCTTCCCTTAGGGCAGAGGAAAGGATCTGGGGAGAGAATCAGAATAAATTGTGAATCCGATGCTAATAATACTTTGTACTTTCCATGCAACTTTTGTTTCGCACAGAGCTCAAAATGTTTTACAAACCCAGCATTTTGTTCTGTGGCTATTATTCCCAAGGATATTACACTTGAGGAGAATATGTATCTCTAGAAAAATTGCCAATGAATTGTTACTTGTGAACAGAAACCAAAGAAAACCTTGCTTCTGACACATAGTTAAAAGAACATTCTTTTGCTTGCTTGATGATATTAATAGTCATGAGGGTATTTTAATACTACAGATATGCATTACAGAAGAACAACATCTAGAATCAGTCCTTTAGTTATTTCAACTACTTGGAATTTTAGATGACGAGCCAAGATGGACCTATTTTTGCTGTGTACTCTATTGCTTTGAAAGGAGCTGTTTTGATATTCTGGACTGTTAATAGTCATTGTTTCAGTTTTTATTTCTTTCAAAGAATGCAGTATCATAAAACACAATGAAAATGGCCATCTCTTTTGTGTCTTTACATTTTTAGAAATATAAAATATTTTTAACTAAAATCAAATGGAAAAAAAAAAGCAGTCTCATAAATGTGAGTTGCAGGATTTTGATCTATTTAGACAATAACCTAGAAAATTCATTTTGGCTTCCCTCTCTCATCATCATGGTTTCCAAATTTCTACCTTCAATTGTGTGATCAGTCATAGTGTCTATAATAACTAGCAAATTATTGATCCAGTGATTTGTATGGTAGACAGCCACTAGGAAGGTCCCCAATGACTGCTTTCTACTGGTATTCACACTCGTGTAGGTCCATGCCTACACTGTACTAGGGATGGCTTCTGTGACCAATAACATATGCTGTAATACTTGTAATGTTATAAATATTTCACTTCTGGGATTAGGTTATAAAAGACTGCAGCTTCCATTTCAGATTCTCTCTCTCTCTCTATTTCTCTGTCATTGTGAAAAGCCAATGTGTTGAGGGACTGCAACTGCTGGACAACAAGCAGCACAGAACTGAGAAACTGAGGTCTGCCAATAAACACATGAGTTTGTAGAGCCTTGATCTGACTGCTGTTCCAGTTGACAGCTTGTCTGCAACCTTGTGAGCCAGAACCACACTAAGGTGCTCCTGGATTCTTGGCCTTCAGAAACTGTGAAGATAATATACACTTGTTGTTTTAAGTTGATAAATTTCAAAGTAAGAGCTATATAACAATAGAGAGCTAATACCATTTCCGTGGTGATAGAAAAATTTTGCTGTAAAAACAAAAATGTCTAGGTGTACATTTGGTTTGCCCATGGGAGGTCAAAAGGGAGATGCCTAAATGGTCATCATCTAGAGTCAGTGCCTCCATTCTGAATTTTATTTAAAATTCACATTTAGCTCTTGGTAATGCTAACAAAAATTAAATGAAAGCAACTTTGAACATTATTTAAACAACGCCCTCCCGTACATTTATATTGACTCACCTTAAAAAAACTTTTTAAAGTACCATCAAAATTTTAGTTTTCTATTAAAGTCTATGCTTATGAGCAAGGACACTGAATCTAAAGGGAATTTCTCAGGGAAATCTAAAAAATTTTCTATCAAAATCTTTAGAGTCCCTAATTCTTTTGATTCATTGTGGGACAAATTAAGTGTCTACCATGGGGCAGATACTATTCTAGTCAAAGGGAATAGGACAGCAATAAGCAAAAGAAAACAAAACAAAAAAACTTTGCCCTCAAGAAGTTTATATTCCGATAAGTTCTACAAAGAATTCAGGGCAGGTGGGCAACAAATTCTTTAGCCAATGTCAGGAAGATTATGGTCCCATATGATGTCATGTTTTTTGTGGAACAAAATATTTCCTTATATTGTATGAAAGTTTATCTTTCTATGAAGGACATTCCTTAGTTTAGTCATTCCCTCTAAATGACACTTTGTGTATCTGCACCCTTTATTATATGGCTGCCCTTCAAATACCTGAATATTTCCTGTGGCATCCCCCCCACCCTCATTTCTTTTATTCTGGCTAAAACTTCAGTAACTTTATATGTATTTTTGAAAATCCAGATATCTGAAGTTTAAAGAACAGTAGTTGCTTCAGGCTAAGTTAATTTTTATGTTGGCACATTTTTGCTCTATGATAAACTCTAATATATGGTAACATCTCATTATTAAGATGTTCCTCTTGTGCACGTTAATATGTCAGAGCTATACATACACCTGTCTGCTTTTAAATGTTTCATTGTTGGGAAATAGAATTTTCACATTATCTGCATTTTAAAGCTGAAGTTAGATGTTCTGTTTTGGCTTTGCTTTGGTGGGTGCAGGTCAAAGTGCAATTCTCAGGATGCTGCCTTGTGATGAGGCAGTTAAGAAATCTAGTACAGGTGACCCGATGTAGTAAAGGGGACTCATTCCCTCTGCCAAGAATATATAGGATCAGTAAAAAGCTGCCCATTTGTATGTCTTGTCAAATGTAATGTATTGCACCTTGAGGATAGAGAAAGATATTCAGTATATATGGTAAAAAAAATGGTTTGCAGTGAGACATGAACAAGATGCCAAAAAGAAAAAGGATAGCTTGTATTTAAAACGTTTATCATTTGAATGGGTTACCTATTCTGATGACTGTGTCCTTTGACAAGGAAGAAAAACCTTGAGTATTTTGAAGACTTTGTCAGAAAAAAAGAAGAGGATCAATTTTCTCCAAAATACAAAGTAGCTCTCAGTGCATCCTCTTAGAGCTTTCCATTGTGTGTCAGTGACTCACACTATACCCAACTGACTGTAGCTTTGCACTTTCTCCAAATTTGTGTAAATGGTATATGACTCATTGACAGACAATAGCAAATTCTCCTCAAGATAGCAAGGGGCATGAGAAACAAACATCTGGGAACTTAGTTGTGAAGAACTAATTTAAGAGTTAAGATACCGCTGTCCACCTCCATTTGTACATCTCTTCTCCTACAAAATGTTTACTTGTTCTTAGTTAAGTAAGAGGAAAAATATATGTTGTGTCACAGTGGAAATAATAGCCTCAGAACGTTAGTACATCTTTCTCAACCATGTATCAGTGGGTTCACGTGTTTCCCATCACAGGCAAAGTTGAAATACACTGATTTGTTATTATTATTGTTGTTAATGCATGCAATTTATATTATGCATCTTTTAAAATATAGGGATAAAATAAAGGACTGGCAGAGGACTAAAATACAGTAGACATTTGGCTGTACTAATATACTGATCTATAATGAAATCAAATTTGAATTTTAACTAAATCTTAAGTGTATAGACTTCTTGTATGCAGTTCTCTTTATGTTTATATGTTAGTGATTATCTTAATATATGTTGGTTTCTTCTGATCTCAATTAAAACCAAAAATTAATGTAATCTGTTTATGTTTCAAACTTACTTTATAATTTTCTGAGAGTTCTTTTTTGTCTCATGTAGTTACCATTCAGGTAACTGAATGATATATTTTCACTCTATAGGACTTTTATGAAAGTCCCACTTTTTCTTGAGCAGTATACAGTTGGGTTTTTTTCCATTTTATAATGTATTAATAGAGTAAAATTTTTTATGTTGTATATTGGTAAAGAAGTTGTTTCACTTTTTGAAACTATGTTTTACCACACCAGTTAGTCAAGAATGTCTCATGAATACTTACATTTCAAGTCGCATTATGTCTATCTGCTCTTTTAATAAATGTTCACCACAGGCTATAATGCAATAATGCACGAAAATTTCCAACATGCTACGTCTCCGGTATGGTTACTTCATGAAAATTATTGATTCTAGTGATTTTCTATGGAGAGATATTTTTGTGTTACTGTTGCAGTTGTGCATGTATGTATGGTTACATGCGTGTTTGTGTGTGTGTTTGTGACCTGATATTCTGTATTTACTCTGGAAACATGAAATCTTAGTGTTTTGCTAGTGTCTTGGGGAGAGTCCAGGTTCAACCTCAGTCAACATATCCAATTCCTCTACCAGTCTTGAAAAACCAACTACTTCCTGCACAAGCACTTCTATTTTTTCACACTTAAAAGAAAAAAAAAAGGATAGATATAGAATCAACTGTGTTCCAGACACTGTCTTATTGCTGCAGTTATCAACAGGAATATTGTGTTTGTTCCTAGAGAGAGTCCTTTCTCCTTGGAGAAATAAGCAAATAACTAGACAATGGGACGATTTGTGTCAAAATGAAATCAAATCAATAGAAGGTAAAGAGAGACTATCTCTTCTTTGGAAAGTCAGGAAAGACCTCATAAAAGAAATAATATTTGAGCTAGACTCCAAGGAATTTTTGCCACGTACCTAGACATTAAAGGAGAAACTGTAGTCCAAGTAAGCGTAGGAGATGTGGTAAATGTTTAGAAGTGTGAGTGTGCATGGCAATCCAAATAAATCAAGTTTCCAGAACTTACATGTAAGACACACAGAGTGACTGGAAAGACAAAAGAAGACAACTGAAATGTTTTTCTTGATGGGTTGTGAAGGGTTTCAATGTGCTTCAAGGTTTAGATGTTATCCTCTATGTGAAAGCAAACCACTGAAGTTTTCCAAAGAGAAAGACACATATATATATTTCAGTGAGTTGTTTTGAAAACAAAATAAAGGATGAACATTAGCATTGGGAAACTTGGGGTATAGATGTCAGTAAGCAGGCTATTATAATAGACCAAGTGAGAGATAAAGAGGGTCTGTCTTAAACTGGGTGGTAAGCCAGTGGGTTGGGGGGTGGGAAATTGAAAGAAATAAGAACAAATCAAAAGAGTTAAAGCAACTGTTAGAACACCATACTTTATGAGGAGCCAAATATTGCCTCCCTATAAATGTAGTTATTCAGTGCCAGTTGTGATCCCTGTTTAGGCATTCCTACATTTTTAAGTTCAAGAACTATCTTTCTTTTAAATCTACAATTTTCCAGACCAGATATATTCATTTCCTTTAATTATTTATCATATGACTTGATTTTCACCTTATCATTTTAACAGCTGTCCTCCAGATATGCTCCATTTTCTCCGGGTTTTTCTTAAAATTTTACACTCAAATTTTCATTGTTTTATCGATTCATGTTTTCTGTTTATAGCAATAGTTTTATATCATACATTTTTATTTCCTATTGTGAGAAAATAATATCTTCTTTGCCTGTTTCAAATATACACGCAATGCTAACTTGTCAATTTTCTCTCTTCATCTTCCTCAGATTGCCTAGCATGGAGGATTAATACCACAAAAGCAATTATGAAAGGGATAGTTGTAGCAAATGGAAAAGTCCATCTAAACAAAATTTAACATACATCATCAGATTGACAAAGTACAATTAAACAGTTATAATTAATTACATTCGTTCATCTTAGAGAATATGAAAATAATCGACACACACAATATTTCTCTAATTCTAAATAAATTATTTGGATTTTGGTAATTAACTTCTTAACCTTTTCATCATACAGAGCTAGAACATAGCTTGGAACTTAACAGTCCAATGCTTCAGTTAAAACTTTTGAAAGAAAAACTGAAATTAGTATATTAAATGTCCCATTTTAATTTAGACCAAGTTAAAATATTGTAGAGTAGCATTTTTGTAGACAATTGACAATGTAAGCTATTGGTTGAATTTTTTTAAGTTAACTTAAATTTTCTTATGGATATACTCAAAATCTCTACATTTTAATATCCTCCTTCCTAGGCCCAAAACTACTCAACTTGGTGTGCTTTTTTGCTGGTCAGTGACTGAAGCTGTATTTGTTATATCTCTTTCTGACTTTTAACAATTGATTTCTTAGTAGGGAATATGAGAGTGGCAACTGCCTAGATAATTAGCCAAGAGCACTGTTTCATTTCTATGTATCTGCATTCCTTAGGCAAGTGCAAATTTGTAGCTGTAACTCTCAGTTTCATTTCATATGGGCAGCTGACACTTTCAGGGAGAAAATATAATTGCTGTCCTCATACACACTCATGATTAAACTAATAATACTCTTATCTCTCAATCTTTGTTGAAAAAGATGAATGTACTAACATAGACATGTAGTTTCCATCTTTGATGTGGCTGTGAAAAAGGCACAGAAGTTTTCATTTCAAGGAAGCAATTAGAGAAATGCATGGAATCTTAATTTCTCAATGTGCTCAGTAGCAAAGGAGGACATCTGGCTATAAGCAGACCAACATGCAATCAAATTAACATTATGAGAATACCACTGGCGATTCCCATTTTCTTCCCAACATAAACTATTTTTGAAATCTTTGTAGTTTAAAATATGATCATCTTATTTAGATTCTCAGCAAAGGATTTTATCTCCAAAGAGCATTAAAGTCCTAATTGTTTTGAAAAGTGACAGTCTTTATTTCTCTCAAGTTCGAGTAGGGCTGGCCTAGCAAAGTGGAGAAGTTGTCATGATAAGCCTTCTATAGCATTTTCTCTGGCTCCATTTTTCAGAGAGACCACAGCTTGTCCATCTTTAAAAAGGTAAAGGGCAAGATTATCCTTTCAAAAGGGAAAGTGAGACTTCAGCGTCCATGAGTTTTTGCAACGAATTACAATATTCCTGGCATGTACTATCTCTGCAAGGGACTAGACAGCTGGCTTTGAGATTAATCCTTGATGAGTGAAAATCATAGCTACTCAGGAGTGTAATCAATATTAGAAACAAATATATATAATCACACTTCAAAAGATTAGTATATTTTTCTAAATAATGACAATGATTCAGACTTTTGAGTAAATATGATATGTATGTGAAATCATATTACTTTGCAAATGATGGTTAACTTATTAGCCAATATTTGAACTCTAATGTAACAGTATGTGTGTGTTTGTGCATGTGTGTGTGAGAGTCTCTTTGTGTGTGCAATGTAAGTACATTCTGGAAAACATTTTTTTTTTTCAGCAAATACATTTTCCGGCCATCTTGGTAGTTTTGTTATTGCTCAAGAAACAAATTTGTATTTCACATGTTATGTGCTGTTCAGTAGTCTTCATCATCCATTATTCAAAAATAAAAACCAATTGCTTGATTATTATAATAGCCAAACCATTTAAACAAAACAATGAAGAGTATACAATAAAAAATCCCTTCGTAGTCCAGACTCCAAGTCCTCTGCTCAAGAGAGTAACACTCTTAATAGTTTATTATTTATACTTCCTGAAATTTTCTACACAGTTATAGTTAGACATGGTATAATATTTTTGTTTTCTAACTTTAATTATTAATAATGCATTTAACATTTTTAAAGTATTTCACTTTTATTGTTAATACAATGGAAAAACTAGATTGTTCCAATGGAAAATGATTACAATTAACTTAGTCAAGTTTTGTTTTCACAAAGCATCACTGGATACAATTCTAAAATATAAAATGAGCATTAGATTTCAAGTATAGGAGAAAGGGAGAACAAAATTAGATTAACTTAATTTCAATAGACACATTCTTGATGCATCAATATGAAAAATATAAGCCTTATTTTAGAAAATGTCATATTAAGAAACTCAAAATCAAGGTGAGCACTTCATCTTAAGGGTACATTGTGCTACAAGTAAAGAAATACTAATAAAAACCAGGGAAAATCACTATGCATGTAACTTTATTATTCCGAGGGGGGTACAGAATAGTACTAAGAATATGTCGGGAATTTGGTAGTACTCCAAAGAACTGAATTTTGCATATACATGTGGTCATGTGTAAAAACAGTCTTATCTCTTGGACGGGGATAAGTTTGTAATCATTTATGCCAAAATAATTTTTCAAACATTTCTATTACTTGTTAGAGAGAAATTCTAAATCAGGATCACCGGAAAAAGAGAAAAACAAAGAAATGCAGGAGACAGAGGTCTGTCCAGAGTTGAAGATGTACGAAACTCAAAATTGAATAGTAAGAAGTACAGAGGAAAGGTAGGAACAATGAAGCCCCTTTCTTCTATTGTCATGCTTAAGCAAAATTAGAAAATAAACAATGTCTCTTCAGTGTTTCCCTAAGGCCCAAAGGATGACAATCTAATCTCTTGATGTTCTCTCCCAGCTACTCGCAATCCTCCACCACCCTGAGGAGTAAACAATTTCTCTCTATTATAACATCTTATCCTCTCCTATCCAGTATAATAACAATAAACAGCACCAACAAAATAAAAATGATTTATATTCTAGCCCCTTAGGACTGTTTTAGGCTGAGAATATTCTTGAAATGGCTGATAGAAATTTTGATAACCCTTTCATGTTAACATGGTTTCATAAGTCATTAACAGTCAAAATTACAGCCACTAAATCAGTCAGTGGAAGAGAAAGCAGCCTTATACTGTTTCTCATATAATACCTGTGGTATTAACCCCTATTAAATGTTAATCCATTAAGCATGTCAAGAAGTAGGAATCTTGAAAATATCAAGCAGCAATTACTCATATTTAGAAGAAAGAATAAGATAAATTTTGAATTGTTAATGAATTTTTAATAATAATGTGAAAATATACATATAAAATGTTTAAATATTTAGAGAATTGGAGGAGAATTAAAATATCAAGTAATGATTAAGAGTGAAGTATCAATAAAAGGGGAAAAGATTATATCAGTGGTAACAACTGAAGAAAGATCATATTATATTACATTCAGCATTGTCTTTTATTTATTCAGTGTATTAGAAAAAACATTTCAGATAATAGAAATAAATATACTGTTTGACAGGACTGAGTGTCAAGTAAAACCGAGAGTCAGTGTGAACAATGGAACGAGAAAGAATGAAATGAAAGAGTTCTTTGTTAGGTTGGGAAGATTTTAAATTACAAAAAAACTGAGAGCCAGATTGGTTAAAAGAGAGAGCCAAGGAAAATGAAATAACAGGATATAATGAGATGAGAAAGTGTTATAGGGAAGAGAAAGCATGACATTCTACCAAAATAAAATCACAATATAACAAAAATTCACAGGCAGATTTGCAGTTTTGCTCCTTAGAAATTGGATATATCTGCATAGTCTAGGCAATCAATCAATCAGTGTATGTCAATAATATCCAAACTTTTAAATGTCAACGGAAATAACGTGTTTTCATGTTTGCCCATTCTTGGCTAACGAGGTAATTGCATAAAGCCTGTGTTTGGAATGAATTGAATACATGAAAATGCATTTCAATTAGAGTCGACTTCAACTGGTACTGATGTTACTGATTTAAAAGATGCAATTTTAGTGCCTCTATTTGTCACACTTTTCCCTGTTCATTTAAGTGATGGTTGACTTGATAGATTTTAGTCTGAATATATTTGCTGTTTAGCAATAACACTTTTAAACTAAACAATCAAGAAAGTTCTTTTAATGTTTTGTGCCCTCACAAAACATATGGAATATGTAATTAGGATTTGCAATATACCAAAGAAGTATAAAAACTAAAATGACTTGATTTTTGATAGCTATGCTACATTTGCTTATTTCCCCTTTAAATTCCATATTTAAGGCAGTATGTTAAAGGTCAGTAGTAGTAATAGAAAAGGTTAATTTAGAAGTGACCACTAAGAACAATTGCAATAAACATTTATTAAGTCCTTTGGCTTAAAGCAGAATGTTTGTTAAATTGCTTATGATAGTGGTAGTTCTTAGCTGAAACAAATAAGGAAAAATCCACATCTGTTCATGCTTAAACTAAAAATAATGAGCACATTGTTTAGTGATAGGGCCTCTGGAAGAGAGCTCAGCAATCTTCATTTGGTTTTTTGTTTTTTGTTTTTTTTTCAAAACAAAACATTAAATAGTCTCCTACATAAAGAGTTTGACAAATTTGTTAGGAATTCTTTAGGAGATTGAAAAGAAAAAAGCAAACTATATAGGTTTAGTAAATATTCCTTATGTTTTAAAAGGTATTTTCAGCTGGAGATATCCCAATTGATTTGGTAAAGAATGGAGCACTAAGTACAAATGCACTTTTTTAACTATTAACTATAAACACTAACAAATTTTACAATGTGGAATAGGCCCATGAGATTTCTGTAATTACTGATGGCTTCAGGTTGGTAGTCAATGAATTCTTATTCATGTAAAGAAGCACAAGAATTTTTTGTCAAATGAAACTATAGTTATGGTTGTTTGATACTTAGAAAAGCATACTTCAGTTGGGCCCTCCCACCTAAAACAGCCAGACTTCAATTCAGCAATTATTTTGTCTGTCATACACAATACCACATATTAAGTAAGCATTAAAGTGAAAAGAAGAAAAAGGAGGAGGAGGAGGAGGAGGAGAAGAAGAAGAAGAGGAAGAGGAAGAGGAAGAGGAAGAAGGAGAAGGAGAAGGAGAAGCAGAAGCAGAAGACGAAGATGAAGACGAAGATGAAGAAGAAGAAGAAGAAGATCCTAAACAATGCTAGGGAGTTCACAAATAGGTGAGTTATAGGAAAGAGAAATTTAAAAGCCTCTCATGATCTCACTGACCTTCAACTTTGGATCACAGAACCTTCAGCTCTTTCCTCTGGTAGAAAGACTTCTCTGATTCTTTATCAGGCTAATGTCTCCTCCGCTTGCTTTAAATCCCAATTGAAATGCTACTTCCTTGAGTGTGGCTGCACTTACACCTGAGACTAGGTTAGCTCCCAGATATAGGTACCATCTTGGCCCTATTTGCCTTTCCCTAACAGTACCCATCACGATTGCAAAAAATTATAATTACGGGCATACCATGGAGATATTGGGGGGTCGGGTCCAGATCACCGAAATAGAGCAAACATTGCAACTAAGGAAAGTCACACAATTTTTTGGCTTTCCAGTGCATACAAAAGTTGTGTTTATACTATCCTTTAGTCTATTAAGTGTGTCACAGCATTATGTCTAAAAATATTGTACATACCTCAATGTAAAAATACTTTGTTACTAAAGAATGTTAATCATCATCTGAGCCTTCAGCGAATCATAATCTTTTTGCAATAATAACATCAAAGGTCCCTGATCTCAGATCACCATAACAAGTATAATAATAGTGAAAAAGTTTAAAATATTGCAAGAATCATCAAAATGTGACACAGAGATACACACTGAGCAAATGCTAATTGAAAATAATCGCGCCTAAGACGTATTCAAAGCAGGGTTGCCACAAACATTCAATTTGTGAAAAATACAATATCTGCAAAGTACAATAGATTGAAGTACAATAAAATGAGGTATGACTGTATCTGACTAATGTCTTTTTGACAACTGGACAAGAAGCAGAGGGTGAAAAACACTGCTGTCTCATATATGCTTTATCTCCCCACATCGTAGATTGCTTTAAAAAAACTATGTTGGGTGAATAGTTTATCAGAATTTTTACATTTATTTCATTTAATTGTATGCAGTGGTTATTACCATTTAGACTAGAATTCTACAGAGTAATTCGTTCATGATCACACAATTATTCAGTGGCATAGTATGTATTTTGATACAAATCTCATCCCTCTATCACCACACAAATTGACTATGGTACTATTGGCTTGGTAATTACATAATAAATACATTAATAAAGTAAACATTTCCCAATTTTTGGTCAAGTATTTTTTGTAAATCGCCTCATATTTTCTTTATGGGTAATGTCAGTTGTGCTAAACATAGACCCTCACCATTTTTAGGACTGCAATAATGCCTTTTTTAAGAATCAATTTTAGTGTCTGATTGAATAATGCATTTAGTCCAGTAGAAAAGCTGGCAGTGTAAGCTTTATCTATCTGAACTCCATGTAAAATCGTATTTATTTTTATTAGGTTAATTTTGTCATGATAGCATATGTTGTTATCCATAGGAATCTAAAATTGGTTAATCATAATCGCTATTAGAGAGGGAATAGTTGTTGATAAGAACACTAAACAAAATAAAAGTAATCACCCATCTTAATTTTTTATGGTAAAGTGTTTGTTTCTGGAGTAATTGTAGGTATTTAGCATTTTCAATTCCAATGCAAAGTTCTTTGGGGGGTAAATGATGACATTCTCAAAAATGTAAAAATTTTGTTTAATTTGAAGACTGTATTGATTCTAAGAAAACAAATAAGCCTAAATTTGACTGTGAATTTAACAGATCTCCTAACAAAAATAACAAATTATGACAATTGTACTAAAATAAGTGAAAATTATCAGCTTTCCAGAGCTTGAAGTGAAAATTACTTGAGAAATTGTGAAATTAAAAGCCCTCAAACTAAAAAGAAAAAAGCTCTCAAACTGTTATTGTTGAAGACATGCCTTGACAACACAATATATTGCATAGATCAACTGATTTTTTTAAAGCAATAATGTGTTCTATGGTCTTCAAGTGTAGGCTATTGGACAAGTCACAATTAAGTGCTTAATTTGCAAATATAAAGAAAACGTCCCAGCAATAACCTTAGTTATTCCACAGAAAATCACAAATTGAGTAAGAATTTGTAACTCATTACACTATATTCATAGGCTGGAAGATACAAGCAAAAATACAAAGTAACACTTCAAGACATTTTTACTCATTCATAAAACTTCCTTACTGTTCCTGCGCCCAGTTGTCCAAACTCAATAATCTTCCCCAGCCTACATGATAAGTTACTTGAGTCCGGTTAATACCAGTTCTACCTTTAACAGCTCCAGGCTAATCATGATTTCACTACCTTTTAGTACAACTGTAAGAAAGTAAAAGAGAAATTTGCTTCTGAACCGGTAGGGAAGCAGTAAAATCACTGACGAAATAATAATTTAAAGAAAAAATAGAGCCATAAAAGTCAGAGGTAGCATATAGGAATGAAAGGCATACATTCATACACCATGTCAAGTCATTTTCTCAAGGCTTTAAAAAGAAAACAGCAATAAGGAAGGAAAATGCAGCAAATCCGGTATTCTAATCTATTTGCTTGGGCTTTCAAAGGAACAACACAGGGGGAAACTTTAAAATACAACAACCAAGCCATATACAACCAGATGGTGGCAATTTACCTTTTAAGAGAGCAAAAAATAAAGAGAAAAAAAATCAAGTGGGACAGGTAAATACTCGAAAGACTGCTTTTACCTACAGATCTACAAATACCACTGAAGTGGAGTCCGATGCTTGGCATTTCTGTTCATACTTGACTCCACTCCAGTAGAGTACATTACGAGAAGGCAGAACAACGGGCACTATGAAGATGATGTTTTATGGCAGGGCACGCATGGCAGCCAAGCCTAGTTGTTGAGTGCTGTGTGCCACTCACAGTTGTGGTCTAAAAAAATAACTGTGAGGCTCATCAATTTAAAGGGAATGCAGAGAATTTAGACAGAGTTCAGAGTAGAATGACAACAATAATGGAGACCTCTAAGGAAACATTAAACAGAGTCATTAGCTTGGAGAAATCTGAGAAGCTGCATATTTATCGATCTTTAAACAAATTATGGCTTGTCCCTCAAAGGAAAGCAGTCCATACTTTTTACTCTATTGGGCATCACAAAAAGGAAATGAATTTAAATTGCACTGTGAGATATTTAAGCTAGACATAAAGAGATATTTCCAGGTATAGAGAGAGAGAGAGTGGTTTAAAAATTAACTTTCTCCGGAGGTCATTAAATGTATGCTATCTTAATTGGGTTAAGCCTAATGCTGTCTCTAATTTTCTATCACGTTTCCTTCAGTGCTGTCATATTACTGTCCCTGTTATTTTGGCATTATAACAAATTATATTTTTACTTTCATGGCATCTATTCCTTTGACTGAATGCTTTTCACTCTCCCCTTGTAATATGTGCAAAATATACAAGGACTGGAACCAAAATGGCTTGTGCCAGCCCAGTGCCTTTTTCTTTGTTCTTCTCAGCAGATATTTTAGGGAATATTCTTATCTCCACATTAGTTTCACTTTTAGAAAAGATTAGGACAGCTTGACTGCTTCTAGGAAGACTGAAACCTGGGAGAAAATGAAATAATATTCCAAGTATTCATTCAGCTAGTTTTATGCAGAGTTTTAAAACATTCCCCGACCCCTGATGGGTGGTATCCAGAGCAGGCTTGAGGAAGGCTTACTGCACTGTGCCCTCCTCAAGACCAGTATGCCTGTGGTTTCTCGCCCTCAGGATACCATTCCTAGCAAGCAAGGTCACCAAGCTAGCTGAGCGTCTGAGCAGAGTTGAAGCACATACCTTCAGACTTAAATAATAATTTTTTCCGGGGGTGGAGTGGTGGCGGGGGGGGAGGGAAGTAATGTTTTAAGTTTAAAACTTTTAAACTTCATTTGGAGGAAATTTTGACCTGGTCTTGTTAGTACTGAATCCAACTGGATAATTCAGGGAGAAATTAAAAAACCTTATTCAAACAATCCAATGAACTCTGCCCCTCCTGCCCCCAAACACTTATTATAGTTTCAATGTTCTGAATCAAACTCTCCCTTTATTTATTTAGTCCTCATGCAAGTTTCTAGAGGAAAAATTTAAGATGCAAAATATGGATCAAATTATTGCTCCTACTTGATTTAAATCTTTAAAACTGACTCATATGTCACATTGTCTGTTATTAAAAAGATTAGTTTGTTAAATTATGAAAAAAATACCTATAGATGCACTGTCTAATATGACCACTACTAGCCACATGTGGCTATTTAAATTTAAAGTTAAATAAAATTTAAAATCCAGTTACTTAAAATTTAAAATCCAGTTACTAAACTCTAGTCAGGTTAGCCACATTTCAAGTGATCCATACCCACGTGGGGCTAATGGCTACCATCATGTACCGTGCAGATGTAGAATATTTGCATCATCAAGTAAATTTCTATTGGACAGTGCTGACCTAGATAAATGAAGACACGAAGGAATATTATGTGAATATTTATGACATAAGAAGCATTGCTTGTTTGCCTTTATTTTCTTCCTTTTATTATAATCCAATTCTCTGTAACATTGTTTCAGCACAATGTTAAATGATTTGAGTCCATGTTAACTAAGTTCTGCTCTGGTCTCTATCATTGACTGAGCCACCTTGGACAAGTTACTTAATCAATTCATTTACTCATTATTTCAACAAATATTTCCTGAGAATCTGCCTTTTAAAGTACTGTGCTGAGCACTGGAGTGAAGGCAATGACCTAAACAAAGTCCCTGAACTCGTGGAAATTACATCCCAGTGAAAGAAGAAAATAGTATGCAAAAACAATATGTAATATAATACCACAAAGTGTTAATTGCCACAACAAATATTACTCCCAGCTAAGTGGATCAGAAGTCCTTTTTATGGAAATGACATTTGAGAGATGAAGCCATGCTCATAGAACCTCTCAGACTCACCTATGTGGGTCTTTCAGACACTTGTTTCTCTCCAGTTATTGCTGTGTAAAGTCACTTCATATGGATTCTGACCAATTTCAAGTAGACACAGCATTGCCCCAGAGCCACTCTAGATGACAGCTTCCCTGTTGATGCTGAGGCATGAAACACTGCCTGTATTGCTTGGTATCCATTCACATGCGATCTAGAAACACAGTGGAGTCAATGCCTCAGGATGCATATTTTGACTAAAGGGAGATAGGAACTGAAGGATAAATTCGTCTCACTTTTCTCATCCCAGAAGTAAATCCTGAGACATAGTCTCTTATGCCCTCAGAAGTCCCATGAGATGGAGACGTTAGCTGCACTTGATACCAAGCAGTGGTCAACTTTGTAACATGGCCTTTTTAGTTTTCCTCTCTCTGCTCTGTTCCCCTCAGTCTTTATTTCCCTCACTCCTACATCTCTGGGACTGCGCTCCCAAATTATATTATAACACATAAGGCTTAGCCCTAGTCTTTTCTTTGTAAGAAACCCAGGAAAAATTACTAGAGAAAGAGACTTGTAGGCAGAGGGAATTTTTCAAGTCCTTGAATCAGGAGCATGCTTGGATTGTTGAGATACAACTAAGCTCTTAAGTCTTGGCTTTCATGTCTGTAAAATGCAATGGCTGAGTAATTTATCAATATTTATAAAAATCTGAGACTTTTATATATATTTGCACATATGCATCCTGTGTATTTATAAGATTACATCCAATGTTTATTGTCTTTTTCATTTATGCTAAGTTGCTTCTGCTTTTACAACTTTGTAATCTTATACGAGGGCATCTTATGGAGTCTCAATGGAGCTGTTATACATAATCATTGCATAATAAGCCTTGACTAAGTGGCTTACTGCTCTTGTGCAACTACTTTTGAAATTTAAATGGGATTTTTCTCTCCTTCATGGGCATCTGTAGCTCCTCGAAAAAATTCTGAATGCCGATACTTCCCCCCATCTCCATCCAAGATATTGTTTCAGTTGGTCTGGGAGGAAGCCCCACTGCCTGCATTTTTAACTGGCATCCCAGACAATTTTGAGAAGGTCCTCTGATGACCACACTCTTGAGTAACATTATAGCAACAACAAATGATAAGCTAGATGGAATTTTGGCACTTTATTGGTTTTAAAAACTTGGTTTTGAGCAGTCTGTTTCCATAAAGGATTTATACTTCTTTGGTACAGTCAGGTATAACAGAAGTAGCTGTAAACTTACAATTTAAAACGTTACTTATCAATAAAAACAATTCACACAGCTTATAGAAAAGCAAACTTCAGTTGATGTGTCAAGGGTGAAAACATTTTAGCTATTAATTGCATAGAGCTGCCTCCACTAAAGTTATTCTGGGTATTACTTTCAATTTTTCATTGTGGTAAATCATAAATCCATTAAAATAATGATTTTAAAAGATGGATGATGGCAGACTAAATACAGTAGGACCATTATTCTACTAAAGTTTGGCACTCACTCTACTCAAGAGATGCAAATTTTCTTATATGAAGTTGGAGGCACTAAATGTTAGCAGAGGTTTGCTGTCTGAAAAATTATTACCTAAATACCTGTAAGTATTATTAAATAGTCAAGACACATGGGTATTCTGGGTATGACATTATCACATCACTTTATTTTCCAAAATCCTTCAAGATTTTTTCCCAACTGGCTTGCAGAATTAAGTCCATTCTCCTTGGCCCTTCATTGTAAGCATTCTGTGATCTGGTGCTGATTTTGTCTCTTGATTTTATCTCCTGAAATCTCCACAGCACCTCGCATACACTCTATGCTAATTTCCAATTTGGTCATGTTTCCCATGGGATGTCCCTGAAAACACTAATTTCAGGAGACTAATAAGTGTTATATTTTAATAAAAAAAAAAACTCCAAGGTCAAATACATTTGAAAAATGATATGATAAGCAAATTTAATCAATTTTCTATAACTCTCAGACCCTTTAGGATACTAGTGTGAATTAAGAATATCCAGGGAGTGGCTATAGAGTGAAATATTCCCACATGAATTTTTTCACAAAACACTTTTTTTTTTAAATGAAAGACCTATTGAGAACAGTGTTCTGAAGAAGATAGTTTAAGAAAAATTGAGGGACCTCCCTGGTGGTCCAGTGGCAAAGAATGTGCCTTCCAATGCAGGGGATACAGGTTCACACTGCTCAGGGAACTAAGATCCCAAATGCCGTGGAGTAACTAAACACGTGCACCACAGCTACTGAGCCCACATACCTCAACTAGAGAGCCCGCATGCCGCAAACTACAGAGCGCACATGCCCTGGAGCCTGTGTGCCACAACTAGAGAAGAGAAAACATGCATGCCACAACTAGAGAGAAGCCTGGGTACCACAACAAAGAGCCCGTGCACAGCAATGAAAGATCCCCAACGAAGCAACTGACAAAGGAGTAATCTCCAAAATATACAAGCAGCTCATGCAGCTTAATACCAAAAAAGCAAATAACCCAATCCACAAATGGGTGGAAGACCTAAATAGACATTTCTCCAAAGAAGACATACAGATGGCCAACAAACATATGAAAAGATGCTCAACATCACTAATCATTAGAGAAATGCAAGTCAAAGCCACAATGAGGTATTACCTCACACCAGTCAGAATAGCCATCATCAAAACATCTAGAAACAATAAATGTTGGAGAGGGTGTGGAGAAAAGGGAACTCTCCTGTACTGTTGGTGCGAGTGTAAGTTGGTACAGCCACTATGGAAAACAGTTTGGAGGTTCCTTAAAAACCTAAAAATAGAACTCCCATGTGATCCAGTAATCTCACTCCTGGGCATATACCCAGAGAAAACCATAATCCAAAAAGAAACATGTACCATAATGTTCATTGCAGCACTATTTACAATAGCCAGGACATGGAAGCAACCTAAATGCCCATCAACAGATGAATGGATAAAGAAGATGTGGCACATATATACAATGGAATATTACTCAGCCATAAAAAGGAATGAAATGGAGCCATATATAATGAGGTGGATGGACCTAGAGTCTGTCATACAGAGTGAAGTAAGCCAGAAAGAGAAAAACAAATATTGTATGCTAACCCATATATATGGAATCAAAAAAAAAAAAAAATGGTACTGATGAACCCAGTGACAGGGCTAGAATAAGGATGCAGATGCAGAGAATGGACTGGAGGACATGGGGTTGGGGGTGTGGGGGTGAAGGGGAAGCTGGGATGAAGTGAGAGAGTAGCATAGACATATATACACTACCAAATGTAAAAGAGATAGCTAGAGGGAAGTTGCTGTATAACAAAGGGAGATCGACTCGATAAGGCGTGATGCCTTAGAGGGCCAAGACAGGGAGGGTGGGAGGGAGTCACAGGAGGGAGGGGATATGGGGATACATGTATAAATACAGCTGATTCACTTTGGTGTACCTCAAAAGCTGGTACAAGAGTGTAAAGCAATTATACTCCAATAAAGAGCTTAAAAAGAAAATTTCAAATAAAATGAGACAGAAAAAAAAAAAAAGATCCCACATGCCTCAATGAAGATCCCACCTGCCACTACTAAGACCGGATACAGCCAAAAATAAATAAATTAACTTAAAAAAAGAAAAGAAAAAGAAAAATTAAGATGGTGGAACGACCACAGGATTTGGAATCTGATGGCCTTGGGGTCAAATTCCAAGCTCAATATTCACCAATGTTTCGACCCTGGGCAGGTAAGTCTTCAGACTTGTCTTTCTTGCCAGAAAAAAAGCAGAGTTATGTTTAACTTAGAAGATGATTGTAATAATGTAATAAGGAAACATATATTAAACAGCAATATTGATCTTTGCCATATGTTATGTTATGTCCGTAAATATTAGTTTTATTGCTTTTCCTCAACTTCCAGCCAAACTCAGCTCTTCACAGTTTCCTTAAATATATGTAACGCTTTGCTTTTGGAGGTGAAAGAAATGGGTTAACACTTACGCACATGTTTCTTCATGTGATTTTTGGCCTCTGTTCTTGTTTTTAGTCTCCCATTTTTTTTTCAACTTCTTTATAAAGCCTTAGTCTTCCCATTAATACTAGTATCTCCCCTGTTTGATTTCCTATGGAATTATTTTGCACCAGTATTCCATAAATCCCTATTCCTCTATTAAATTGTAGTTCCTGTGTATGCAGACATCAAGTATTGATTGGCTAGCATAAAAATATTTTAATTAAAATAAGTGTATAAATGATAATGTTTTATCTTCCAGGAAAACCACAAGCAGCAGACTCTCTCCTCTTAATGACATAGCAATGAGATTTATGAGTGATGTTGATATCAACAAGCTGCCTGTTGATTCTTGACATTTTTTTAAATTTATTTTTTATTTATTTATGTATTTTATTGGCTGTGTTGGGTCTTTTTTGCTGTGCACGGGCTTTCTTTTAGTTGCGGTGAGTGGGGGCTACTCTTCATTGTGTTGCATGGGCTCCTCATTGCCATGGCTTCTCTTGTGGTGGAGTACAGGCTCTAGGTGCATGGGCTTCAGTGGTTGCAGCACATGGGCTCAATAGTTGTGGCACACGTGCTTAGTTGCTCCACAGCATGTGGGATCTTCCTGGAGCAGGGATCAAACCCGTGTCCCCTGCATTGGCAGGTGGATTCTTAACCACTGCTCCATCTAGGAAGCCCTCTTGACAACATTTTTAATGAATTTTTAATTTTCTATTACTTTTAGTGTTTATTGGATGATGAAAAACTTGGCTTATTCATGGCTCTTTTCTAATCATAGCTATCGGTCCAATATTCTCCTTCAAAATTTTTTTCTTTGGGTTCCCAAAAAATACCTAACTTCTGTACTTCTCTGGATTTAATGTGAAATGTATTTGAGTGCATTCAAAGACTATAAATTAGTTCATAAAATTAATATTCCTCTTCTGGTTTGTGCTTAAATCTCAGTGTTAAGAAGCCACATGACAGAGTGGATGAAAACATGCATTTTTAGTCAAACATTCTTGGCTTAAAATCTTGGGATCACTACTTATTTAAACATTTGAACTCGAAGTTTAGAGAAATTAGGCATACTGCCAATTTTATTTCTACAAGGAGATAATATTACTTCATATGGTTATTGTGAAGAATTATGAAATTATATACATGCATATACTGTTTATTGGTAAATAAACATATTTTAGATATTATTTTATATAAATGTGGTTTTATTATTTTAAAATATATAAAATATTTTATTATTAATAGGGTTTAATTTGAGTATTCCAAAATATGTTTGGTGCTATTTTCATATTTTTCACTTATTTCAATATTATTCAACAAATCAGAAATTTGATGATTCTACAGATAGACTGAGGAGTGGGAGTCCAGGGTGTTCCTCAGTCTTCATCTCAAGATATCAGCCCCAGACTCTTTTTAACAATATTCTAAGTAGTAATTTTGTGCTAAATTAAATTTCCCTGGAAGTAACTTTTGTTTACTCCTATTTTATGTTTTAGTAAAAAGTCCCAATTAATCAAATAGAAAGCATGAAGGAATAAATTCCACAACTGAAAGAGAGAGAAAGTTATGAGGACATAAATAACTGTTAGGATTATAAGTAAAAATTGCTTTAATATGTGGCCTGATGTGATATTTGAACACATTAAGATCCAATGAAGCTGATGCGCCAAGTGCATGAAAAATAGTGAACCTCAGATTTACCATAGGGACAAAGCCAAAAGTCTACCTCACTGGTATTCTATCTATTGGTACCTATTGGAAAGATGCACTAACTCACACTGCTCCCTCCACTCTTGAGTCTCTTAGCTTTAGACGTGGTTGCTTGCAGGTTTTGATGAATTCATTGTTGATATAGGTTCCTTCTTGTTCTCTGAGTCATAAAAGAATCCACAATTTCTGCTAATGAAAACTAACTTCTGGTTTTAATAGGTGTTTCAATTGGGCTTTAATTGGAAGTGAACTAGTCACGGAAAAGAGGGAAGCACAATGTCCAAATACTTCAGAGAAAAAATAAAGACAGTGCTGTATAATCAAAGGGTTAGTCCTAAGAGACAAGAAATACGTACTTATTTTGGAGTGAGAACGTCATTTTTATCCCTTTCCAGTTGCCGAGGACAGTATTCCTCATCTAGTGCAAGCTGCTTCCTTTCCTCCTGCTCAACATCCCAGCCTCTGCTTACAGACCCCACTGTCCTATTTGGTCAATATGGAGTAATCAGGTGAAAGCATCTGACCAACTCTAGGCCAAACATCTTATTACACTACTTCGCCTGGCCAGTTTGCTCCCTTCTTGGTGTTTTGTTAGTTGCTGTGTTTCTTTTATCTTATTTTGTTTCTAACTTGGAACAGAAAAGATCACTCATAGTCTATCTTTTATATCAAGTCTAAAAAATATGAACTCAGGATCCATCTCCTAGTAGCTATGTTGAAGTGACTAATCTCAGAGAATAAAACTGACATGCAGAGAGAGAAGAGAGACAGAGAAACAGAGAGAGACAGAGGGAGATTGAGAGTTTTGGAGTGCAGTATTTGTAATCTCAGTTTTAATCATGTATGAGGTCCAACTATACTTTTGAACCCTTGTGATTTTTTTTTTATTTTAGATTTATGTTCGATATTATACTCTCTGGCATAAATTAGTTCAAAATTGATTTCTGTACTAGAAATTAAAAGATAGCAAACTCATGTCAACGTCACTCTTTAAAGATACAGGATACCATAGTTCTATTGGTCTTTTATATATGTGTTAATTTCAAATTCCCTAGGAGCATTGACTATATTTTATGTTTATGCATTCCTTGTGGTACCACCACTGCCAAAGGAACTCATTGAACATGTTGGTTGACCTAAAAAGACACAGCTGTAAGGTTACTTCTAGTTTTTCGAAATTTGTCTTGCCATTCTAATCAAATTTTGGTACTAGCATTAGCAAGATAAAAGGGGAAATGCCATAATTTACCTTGTCCTCATTAAAAGCAATGTATTTGGTATTTGGACAGAGCATAAACTTTTATATACAAAGATTATAAAGGCCAACTCTTCCACCTTCCAGATTAAAAAACAAACAACAAACAAAACTTAGGTCCAAGAAGAGTAACTTGCTTTGATGCAGGCAGATATGGTCAGGATAAGGATTAAAAATCCAGTTCACCAAACCTGAATTTCTCTGAATCGCATTCTAAACCTCTCTTAATAGTTAAAATAAGTATTAAAATGAACTACTGGAGAGTTCTATCAAAAAGAATTTTTCAGGTAAGTGTCTTCATTGCTGGCATATATTTAGGTTGGTCAAGTCCATTGCCACAAATCAGGTAAAATAAGTTAGTAATTTATGTAACTTTTAAATTTCCTACACAAATATATCTTTGGTGTCTATGCTTCTAAATATCTTGTATTTTATTTCTTAGTCAACCTTATAGAAAGCTTTATCTTCTCACCCATAAAATAAAATAGAAAATGGGTATCAAATGAGACTAAAGTAATATCAAGGATAGTCATAGAACTAGAAAAATAAAAACTAGGAAGACACAAATCCACTCCTTTAGCTTTTTCCTATTGTTATTTCTTATGGGTTCCCAAAGAAGACTGGAATCATATAGCCAAGTTCCTGTCTATCAAGTCAAAGTACTAAGTCATACTGATTACTCTTAATCAGGTAAAAAGCTTAACTCTGATTGCACACCTGGCATTCTACAGTTCAAATGTTCCTTGTTATGGCATTTCAGAGTATGTGAAGTGTACACAAAATTGGTTGTTTGATATTCTAATTTGCATATCAAAAATAATGCTTTTCATTGATTTCTTTGATGGCAATTGTGTTGTCTGAAACCAGGAATAAAGTTTTAGGGTTTGAAAGTGATTTTGATAATCTGAATTATTTTTTCTTACAAAGGCAGTGAGAAGTTGGAAAGGACTAGATATTCAAAACTTTTGTTGTTAAGTTAAAAATAGGAAAGTCAACAAAACACTCAAATTACTAGGTAGATAAGTGTCTATTCTATTATGTATTTCACCATCGGGAGGTGAATTACCTTTGGCTGTGTTTCCTCGCAGATGATTTTTAGATTTCTCCAAGAAATCTTTTCTTATCTGAATTTCACTTTTTCTTCTCAATATCCCATTCTGACCTACTTAAGGTTTATGTATACATAATGATTTCTTGCTCATTTATTTGAAATTGAGGTTGAAACCACCATTGAAGCTCCATGTTGACTTACTTGTAGATGTGGACTTAACAATATTATTTTAAGATTGCAAGGGAATATATAAATATATATGTAAATATGTATACATATATAAATCATATATAAATGTATATTTTATTTCTAACTTATGGTTGCATCGAACCCAGTACCATTATTAGTTATATGAGAGATATGTGTAGGAGACAAGCTATAAACATCATTAATAGTTAGGAGCATTTATTTATTGGATTATCACAAAAGTTTTAATAATTGTAAACCTACTTGAGATAATGTGATACGATAAAAAGTAAAGCGTATTTGGGGTCAGTGGATTTAAGTCCAAGTTCTGACATTTCAAGCATTGTGATTTTTCTGAGCCTCAGTGGTCAAGAGTGTAAATTTTAGCAAATAGTCATTGTGACCATGCAGCTTTTGTGAATATTTATTGAGATAAAAGTTTTGAAAAGGTCTTGATAAGTGATAATAGGCTATAAATATATTGCTTGCCTTTATATGAAAGTGTCCATAGCATGTGGTGTTTGCATACAGAATATATGACAATAGAAATATAGCTATTCATTTAATAACTGAATTTCCACCTTTGGTTAATTGAAATTAAAGATTAAAAGTTTACATTTGGAGTTGGTTTGTATTTTTCCACTTCTTCGTTATCTAGTAATTTTTTATTGAATGACAGACATGAATTTGTGTTGTTGAGTGCTGGATTTTTTAGTATTCTTTTAAATGATTAACTTTTCCTGGCAGGCAGTTAAACTACTTGCAAACTACTATGATCTTTTGACCTTTTACATTATTTTAGGGCTAATCTAGAGTGGCCTTTATTCCAGAACTGATAAAATACTTTGCACAAGGCCTTACCCTTCCAGCATAGCTAGCCTAAGTAGGAAGTAAAACAATTCCCAGTCTTACATAATCTCTGGGAATTTTCTACTTTACAGCACCAGAGTAATTTTTCTTTCCTCAGGACTTGTGCTTGTCTGACCTCATGAGGTCTCATCTTTGCATGTATGGATTGCTATTCAGCCAAAGACCCGGAGGAACCACTTTGCAGATTTCTATAACTCTCTCTCTCTGTTTCTCTCTCTCTCCCCCACTTTCCTCTTAGGTATTGTACACTGCAAATTCGAGCTGTCTTGACCTCTACAAACCCCAATTTCTGTCTCCTCAACTAGCATAAGTACAGCTAGATTCAAACATGGAATTTTATTTCTTTTAATTAATGACAAGATTGAAATACCAGATAATTGAATTATAAACACATTGGCTTACTTTAATGTTAATCTTTTAAATAAAATGTAGTACATTAGATACAATTAGATACAATTTAGTACATTAATTTAGATACAATTTAGTACATTCATTTTAAAATAATAGTTACATAAAAGATTCTTCATTATGTTCTAAATAAACTTTTCAAAGGTCTGGAGTAATTTTTAGCCTGTTATTCCAAGAATAGGACACAACAGAAAATTTTCTGAGGAAAACTGTGGGCCTGATGACATTTAAGAAATAATATTTTTATTGTATCTTTAGATACAATTTTTAAAATAAATAAATGTAAAACAGGGACCAATAGAAAAATAAGATTTTTCTAAATTGATGTCATGCTTCTTTTCTATGCAAAATTATTTTTGAATTAAAATATACTTTTAGAAATCTGACGGCATTACCAACCTATACATTATCACATTCAGGTTTTATGCCACCACTTACCGTCTATATATAGGTTTTTTTTTCTCCTTCTATTTGGAGTTCCTGAAGTTTCTATGTAATTATATAAATGCTAAAATATTTATTTAATAATTAATTTGTCTTACTCATTATTTTATTAAGTCAGCAAAAAAGTTAAGTGTATATTATATTCTAGGCAATGTGGTAGACAATAGGAATACTATTGGGGTCCATCATTGAAGAGTTCACAGTCAAGACTAGGATTCAGAAAAGTAAATAGGTAATTAAAACTGAGCATCTCACTGTCAGGATACAGCAAAAAAGAGCAATCAAGTTGGTATAGCTTTGGAGAGAGGACGGGACAATATTCATGTTAGAGTTAACATGCAGGTGGGATTTTTGAAAAATAAACACCATATCTATATCTATAGTGTTTATATACATCAATATATGTGGATATATATACATGGAGAGACAGAGAATCTCTGTAGCTACTGATATCTATATCTACATAGATACGATAATGTTTGCTAAAGTGATAAAGTGGTAATATAAATACATAAGGTAAAGTGATAAATAAAAATATATGAGAATCCTTTAGAATTCAGTGCTTCACTTTAAGTATCCCAGACTTAGAAATCCATTTAGTACATAGTATGATTGGTGGTTCTGCCCATTGCAACGTTTTCATAGTCACAATAAAGAATATGTTGTTTTTATAGAGGTGAGAACTAAAAATAAAAATCTTTTGCCAAAACATTTGAGCCAGTACCAAATTTGTTAGCATCATCCAGAATTAACAAATCTCATTAAGATTAATTCAAGTTTGTTTTTCTTGACTGAGTCAGGTAGAGAAAAATGTAGACTTGTATCCAAAAGTCTGGATAAGTGATTATAAACTATAAAGAACTAAAGACATCAAGGTAGTGAGTAAAAAGAATAACACACCAATTGACATAAGACATTTTCAAGAATTTCATCTTTTTTTAGAAGTTTTCTTTCTGGGTTTGAGAGGTACATATGAGCTCTTAGCTCACAGGATATGAAAGTTTTAATGTCTTTATTCACAAAGCACAATAAAATGTATTGTCCAAAGTGTGCTTAAACCTTGGTATGTATGAATGGCTTTATTCTGCTTTCATGCAATGGATGAATTGTTGTTTATATAATTAACATAACTAGAGTGTCAGACAATGAATGAATGTAATTGTGTATTGGGGAAAATAAGGAACAACAAAGGGAACAAGTCCACTGAGAACTCTTACGAGATATCAAAGCACAGATTGTATTGGCATTCAGGGTCTCATCTAGGCTTTGTCACTGAGCAGGCCTTCCACCTAACCTACCTGGAAACATGCTGCTTCATCTGAAAACCAAGTGGGTGTGTTACATGAGCTCTGTGTTTTGGGTAGGCTCTAAAATTCTATGAAGTAACAATTTTTATTGCCTGATGAATGAATATATGATCATTGCTCATAAAAGTACTGTGAGAAATAACGTTGAGTATTTTTATCTCTCTAATTAATGCTCTAAATATCTTGAGATATATTGAGAAAGACTCTCAAAGTGTAAGGATATAAAATACTTTTTTGGCAAATGAGAACCCAGGAGATTCTAAGTCATATCACACCTAATACAGGAGATATTCTGAGACTTAATTATAATGATTTACCCAGCAAGAAGGGAAATAACAGAAATCTTTTACAACCCACTAGTCAATAGCAAGACAGAAGTTTACAAATAGCTGCCAATAAATATAATCATAAATTTAACAACACAATCTTTTCTTTCCTCCTTCTTAAGGAAATAGGAGTTAACAGAGTTAATTCAAGTTTAATTTCAAAATAGTTTAAGTATCCTCCTCATTACTGATGCCAGCTTTTAGCAAATTAAGTATTTTGTTGAAAAAGCATATGCAAATAAAAGGGGGGAAAGCCCTAAACCAAATAAGAAGCCCTATTAATGGCTTCTTGAAAAATACAACAAAGGCCTAGATGCTAAATCTACAGCTGCAGTTAACACTCCATCATTGAGCTATGATGGACAATACCGGTACTGTACAGATTCAGGCTAAATTAATGCTGTTGGGTTTTGTTTCTAAAGACAAAAAAAAAAGTGTATGAAACAACTTCAGTTCTCACTAAGCCGAATCTGTGATCCCATCTGTTCAGATTTTATGCTTTAAGAAGAAAAAAGAAATAAACCTCAAAAACAAACCTCTTTCATCCTAATACTATTAAGGTATTCAGCGGGAGAACTACATAAAATCCTTGGAATTTTATTCAACTTGAGCAACTTTAAACAGTCAAGCCACTATTGTTTTGCAATATCTAGGGCAACCTGCTCTTCCAAGGAGGAGGTGAATGCATATGAATGAAGCAGTGAGCTAGACCTATAGAAAGGGATGCCATCTCTCTTTCCTGGCACAATCTGAGGAGTGAACTACACATTTTTAAGGGTTATAACTAAGCATCCTGCTCAGTTCTCTCATTTTACTAAAGGCAAAGAGGTGATCTGTCTGAAACTATAAAGTAGAAATATCACATTAATTTTTTTCCTTTTAATTTTTAAGTAACTTTTAAAAGGATAAATAAATGTCTATCAAAAAATTTTTGCTGCTTCTCCTTCTTCTTAGTAGGAAAGAGATTTGATATAAACACTAAATGCTATTGCCTAATGAAATGCTTCCTAGAGAATAACTAATTGGCTTAAAATAGCTTAATTATAGTCCTGATTAAATTTTTCAGTCCATGTTTGTATTGGCTTCCTGGGTGCAATAACTATTGCATTTCTTTAGGATTTATGATGTTTGTGAATAATCTGCTCCATAATTTAAAACACAGTCAATAAAACATTGTTCAATTTTAGGAAAAAGATTTAGATACTATAATTTCTCAGAATTAAAATTTACTTTATCACTATTGATTATGATAATCTTACATGTTCCAGTAAGGCTTTAAAATATATGATATATTAATGACTTTGCACTTTATTAAATACAATTAATTTTAGGATACTCTTTTGATATTAATCCAGGTATAAAGACTTATAATCTTATTGTTCTTATTATCATTATTTAGATAAATGTCTTTGACAAATGAAAATACATAAAGGAGACTGAAGGCCTAAATGTTTCATATCAGATACCAGGAATTGGATAAAGCAGGAATCAGAAAACACCTGTAATGGATTAAGGCAACCTGTGCAGACTCACAAAAAAATGTGCTGAATACAATGATCTTTCTTCTTCATGCTAGTAAATAGAACAATTATGACATTCTGTGATATGAATGAAATGGGAGAATTTCTCTTGTAAGTTGCTCTTAGGTCCCTATCCTATAGTATTTTCTTTATAATAATGATAGCAGCTAACACTTAGTGAGGACTTACCCTATGGCAGACACTAGATGAAATTCTTTAGTATTGTCTATTTATATTATCCAGTGAAATTTCTTAACAACCTTCTTATTATCCCTATTTTTTACATATGAGAAATCAAAAACACAGAGAGGTTAATTAATTTGCTCAAAGTCATACTGCTACTAAGTGATGAACTGGGATTCAGGCCAAGGCTATATAGCGTTTGATGTCTATCCAAGGATAATAGAGTGGTTAAAGATTTTTTTCAAAAGGTTTTTCATTAAACAGAGGAAAAAAACAGAAACATTTAAATGCATGTTATTTATTCCTCTGTTCTCTTTTTAACTATTATTCAGAGCATGCAGAGATTGGAGTCATCAGTCTTGAAAATTCTTCAATTAGAAAAAAAACTTTGTCTACAGTTTTGTCTAGGTAAATTTCTTCAACTGTAAAGGATCAATGAGAAATTGAAAACTAACATTTGAAGACAGCTACTATGGAAGTCTTCTGTTTGGGGGAAAACAATAAATTTGTTACTCATTAAATATTTACATTTTGCTCTAAGGCAATTTAATATGTAATAAATGTAAGCAGGGAAAAAGTTATGTACTTATGTTATGCATTATGATCCTTAAAATAGAACATAGGATTGTTTGTAAAAGAGCAAAAATAAATAATTCAAGAAGCAAAACAAATAAAAGAAACTAAATTTACCTATTGCCAAACATATTACCTATCACAATGGTTTAATGTGGAATATTTGCAATTTTGCTGCTTCACCTTGGTGGCATTCTATGTGGGTTCAATAAGCTTAATGATAAAAATACTTCATATTTCAGCCTTTCTTTAGAATTTAGATACAGACTTTGCATTCATTATCTCACTTGATAAGATGAAAAAATAACCATGTTCTCTCATTTTCAGGTAAATAGGTATCAGATGGAGTTATTCAGCAAAGATCCCAGAGAAATTCTTTATTACGAGATCTTTTTCAACATCTGGGCTCAGATAGTACACTTCCTTCCTGATGGTTGAAGAATCATGATAAAGTTGCTTTTTGTGGGAGGCTAATAGGATTATTGCCCATAAGATGGAGTGATGAGAGTGGAGTTAGAAAAACATTTAGAAGAAAATTGGAGGAATGACAGGGAGGGTTTTAAATATATTGAGATTGATAATTGTATAGCCACTTCAAATTTTCCAGAAGATTGTTAAAATGCAAATTGTAGTTTTAAAAAGATAAGAATGAAGTCATAGATATAGATTTAAGAATTGTTCTTTTAGTGAGCATAGTTTTAATTGAAAGTGGAGCAAAATAATAGCCTGGAGCACAGAATCATAAAGAGACAAGAAAGTACAGGATGAAGGGTCAATGACTAAACCTCAGAATTTAAGCAAAGCCTAATATTGATTATTTTATGTATATGCTGATCTATACTTCAATAAATAAGCAGTCTTTTCATTGTTCTCTTTAAGAAAGAAGGCAGCACTGCTATTATCACTTTGATTCTGTGACCCATTTGTAACAGCTTACTTAGTAATTTTTATATTTCCCAAACATAACAGTTAATTTTATTTCTATATTTGAAATATTTACAGCTGTACAGAAAACTTTGTCAAGAAACAAAATCTTGACAAGCAGTACCTGAAGATGGTGCCTTTGCCTCATAACTGTTCCCTGTACATTCATCCTCATCCCATTAGAATTACCCTTCTTAATGGGTGATTTTTTGTAACATCTCCTCATACATTATTTCACTTCCTTTGTACCACTAGCTCAGGGGTTCTCATACTTAGGTTTTTAGCCTTGAATCTAAATTTCATCACGTCTGTACTAGGCTGCAATCTCAAAACTACACATTGGTACATTGAAATAGATCGTATTGTGAGAAATAAACATATGATGGCAGAACATTGATATGTGAAGGAGCAGGAATGGTTCTGCAACAAAGTTAGTGCAATAAAAGCTGCCCTTTACCATCCCCTTGGGTGGCCAAAACATTTTGACTAAGGCACATAGGCAATTTGGAATTAGGGGCAAAGGTATATCCACAGAGAGGATTTATGAGCTTAGATGTGTTCTCCGGAGCGATAAAAGGCATAATAAGAAGGGCCACCATACCAAGAGAAAGAACACTAGATTAGGAGAACAGCCTAAATATTTGTTCAGACTCTGCCATTAAGAATATGGCAAGAAACTTGGACTTCCTAGGTGGTGCAGTGGTTAAGAATCCACCTGCCAATGCAGGGGACACAGGTTCGAGCCCTGCTCTGGGAAGATTCCACATGCCGCAGAGCAACTAAGCCTGTGCACCACAATTATTAAGCCTGTGCTCTAGAGCCCGTAAGCCACAACTACTGAGCCCATGTACCACAACTATTGACACCCATGCGCCTAGAGCCAGTGCTCCGCAACAGGAGAAGCCACTACAATGAGGAGCCCGCACACCACAATGAAGAGTAGCCCCCACTTGCTGCAACTAGAGAAAGCCTGTGTGCAGCAATGAAGACCCAACATAGCCAATAAATAAATATAATTAATTAATTAATTAATTAAAAAGAAAGAATATGGCAAGAAACGACCTCTTTGAGCTAAGTCTTCAACTCTTATAGAATTAGATTAAACTATCTTTGTGAATCCTTCCTTTTACCATCTTTTCTAATAAGCTATAACTTTTACACACAGCAGAGTATTTAGTCAATTGCAGGATGAAAAATATAGTCTATGTAAACAGCTGTCACCAAAATTCATCTTAGGTAGAGAGCTGTATTGTTTGGAAAATATATTGATAGATGTTTGATTACAGAGAATAAGATTCTGAGAATTATAATTATGAGTGACATAGTCCTAATTAAGAGAGAGGAAAACATTGTTTGTGACATCTTGAAAGAAAAGAAGATGAAAAAAGTGAGACAGAACAAAGAGCATGGCAAAAGAGCACTTATTTTGAGATGAGTTTCTTCCCAGTAAAGCCCACTAGAATCATGAAATACTTAATGCATAGATTGCTTACAGAATAGATGAAGTGGGTCAGTTGTAAATCCCTGTGCCAATGGATAGAAATGCAGATAGAATCCTGAAGCAGCCTGGTGCACAGAATCAGAGGGAAGCAAAAGATAGTAAGCTTTTGAAATTGCAGAAACTGTGGGGAAGGCTTTGAAATCCACCACAGATGGAGGAATTGGAACTCAGGCCAAGCCAAACAAAATCGTCAAAAGTAAGAAATGCTGATATGACATCTGGCTTACACTTCCAAACTGTGAGTGGCATCACTGCCCTGCTTCAAGCCTCTTCTTTTCTCCATTATCCTGGGAATAACATCCAAAATTGTTGGTAAGAATTATCAAACTATACTCCATTTAACCCTTTTTTACCAAACAACATCGTTGCTCATATTTTTCTAGCTATTGAATTCCTATTAGTGAGCCAAACTGTATAAATCCTGGACCTAATATTTCATCATTTCTTTACCAAAAATGTTACCCCTCCCCATTTCCATTTGACCTTGGATAACAACATCTCAGCTTAAATTTTTTTCTCCAGTTGGGGTTTCCAGACCCCCTACACTAGAAGCTAGTTTCCCACCTTTTATGCTGTCCCCATTTTCTAGTTCTTACCCTTTCATACTCCTCATACTTGATTTTAATTTCATCATTGTCTTTCTTTCTAAACCATGAGGGCAAAGACCATCTCTATATTGTTTACCTTTCTACCCCCAATACTCAGTGCCTTGAATATGGTAGGAGCTAAATAAATTAGTACAGAATGACTGCTTTGTAAAAGTAACAAATAATTTCAGGTTCTAGGACAGGTTTGAAATAGTCCCTATGAGTTCGGAGTTATACTGTGACAGCCCTATTCCTCAGTCACGGAGTGGTTGTATTTGTTAAAGGATAAAAGCAGCAGGAATTACCTGTGAATATCAGCAATCTAAAGAGTAGAGACTCCACTTTTTATCATTTATTATTTGCATGATAATGTCATTGATCTGGTCATTACCCCAAAATGATCCAAACAGTCCACTTTCTATTCACCCATTCTCTGGTCGTTTGCGCTGGATTGCTTTCTCAATCACTCCAGATTTCTCTTTTTCTTCTCAATCAGGAAAACTTAAGAAGCCTTATAACCTGCCTGCCTGCTCCCTTAAAATCTATTTCACACCCAAAAGCCACAGTGATCAATTTAAAACATAAATCCAATCTGGCTAAGCTCCTAGTAAAACCCTCGAAAGCATTATACTTAGGAAGCAGCAAGCCAAACGCCTTAACGTAATTTACAATTCCCTGCAGGATCTATAAGATTTGACTTCTTCTTACCCTCCAGAACTCCTATCGTTCACTTATTTGACAAATATTTATGACTGCAAAATATGCTAGACATTGTTATAGTGGCGGGGGATGCAGAATTCCCGCCCTCATAGAGCTTGCATTGCCAGTCAGGTGAACTAAGTCAATTCTTCATACCACCTCTCAGCCCACCATCTTCTCGCTGGATTCCATCACATTAATACTGTCCTTGGTAAGTCACCAATGAACATCACATTGAAAAGTCAAGTGGCACATTTTTAACCCTCATCTTACTTAGCATCTCCAAAACCTATGACAAATTGTCCACTCAGTCCCTTATAAACACTTGTATGTCATGATTTTCCCCTACCTGCATAGGGACATCTTTTCAATTTCCTATAAAAATTCACCCTGAACTCTGCCTAAGTGGAAGATGAAAAAAGGATGGAAGGAAGACAGAAACCCTGAGAAACTCCAGTATTTAAATAAGTGAATGAGGAAAAGAATTACCAGCTGCCTGAGCCCCTAGATCAGATCAGTTTACTCTATTATACGTTCTATATACTCAAGCACAGTAGGACCCTATACTACTCCTCCATGGAAACTTTCAGAGTGACTTCTTTGTGTAATTACTTATTTTAATGTTTACCTTTCCCATTAAACCCATTTCCCTATTAAACCCCTTAAGATTGTCAATCTTGCTCCCTGCTGTGTCCTAGCAGGTAAGTTGGATCTGACTCATAGCAGATATTCAACATCATAGAATAAATGAATATACAATCCCACCACATGTTTGCACACTCATCTACATACTTTTCAGTATGTAGCTGTGTGATTGTGTTTATGACACCCAGGTAATGAGAAAGGTAGATTAATGCCCCTAAATTACTAACAATAAATGAATATACTGATGTTGGAGGAGGTCATCCAAAGGACGTGACCTCCAGCTGACCCAAGATCTGGAGCAGGGCAATTGAGGCATCTCACTTCCTCTCCTGGCCTTGGAATGTACATTCTGCCCACATTTCAACAGTGAGAATGGGTTTCAAGGATGCAGCTTTGAGAAAGTAAGGCATTGTTAAGAGTATTTGGATGGTATATGTGACCAAACCCCTTTAAAACCTCTACATAAACTTTTAAGATTTGGTGGGGGGTGGGGGTCATTGTAGAGATCTATTTGTCTTGCTATTGCTCAAGACAAGCCTTATTTATAAATTCCCTAGCTTATTAAACCTAACCACCTACCAGTCTGCAGTGATCTGTCTGCCTTTCTTTAAACTCTCCTTGCCCTGTGTGTATAGAAGCTAGTTTCAGATTTCACCCAGGAAACTCCCAGTATTGCAACCCAACAACTGAAACTAAAAGACTATTCATAAATTAAAGTTAACCACACAGCAACATGGTCTTTCTTATTTTTACAAAAAAAAATCATTGATAAGAGATATAAGTATTTATTTTATTGTTCTAATAATGCTTCCTAATTAAACCCTAACTTAACCCGGAAAAAAGACACTCAGTAATAAAAAAAAGTTGCAGCATGAGAGTATGTAGAAATGTGGCTGAAGTTGAGAAAATTAAATACAAGACTCATAGAAAGATCAAATTTGTATTCTCATCTCCCTCTTGTTGTAACAGGTGTTTCTTTGCTTTACTTACTTTATCTTATCATAAATTCACTGGATGTTCTTGTAACAAATAATGTGAATCAAGAAAAAAAGTACCAAGCAACAACTGGAGTGGAATTTTGTACTGCCTGCTTGTTGGTAATAGCATCTAATTCTAGATGCTGAGATACAATTTATTCAAAGATAAAGAAATATTTTCAAAGTCACCATAATTTTTTAAATGGCCTACAAAATTCTTTTGATGACTTTTTTTTGTTTTTAGTTTTACTTCTAAAGACAGTATTAATAATGAAAACAGTGGGACATTGATATTGATATACACACTTTGTAAGCTATACCAGTGCACACATATTTGAAATACAGTTTCTCTTATCTAACTTTAGATAGATATAAACACAAATATTGAAACGATCACAGGAATAATATACACATATGTACTTTGGTAATAAGATATGATAAGATATTCATTCAACATAATTTCCTAGTTCTTCATATTTTACTTTACCTCCAATATTCTCCAGTCAAAAATATTACACAATTTAATAATAAAACTATTATGCTAACTAGTTCATTGATTATATGCAACCAACTTCCTCAGTTGAAATGCTTGAAAGGGCTCAAAAGACCTATATGATAGAAATAGAAAGTGAACCAAGTCATTTGGAAAGAAACTATCATGTTTCCATAACAAATTGCTTGTTTTTCATGAAAATGGCAAATATAATTTGATGTTATTTTCCCCCTAAATAATATAAAAGACGTATAAAATAGTGTTTATTTTAAGCATCATATGTGGGTTTTGGAGAGGTCTTTTAATCTCCTGAAACTACATGCAAAATATTGCGGTATAAGCTTATTTTTCTGGAAGGACCTTATCTTTTAACCACTTCTAAGTTATGTGATCCTTTAAAATATAAGCACAAATGGTATATAGAAAAGAGCCTACAACTCCACAGTGAAATGAGTAATGAAACTAATGAGATTTCAGAAGACTTTTTACACAGCGCTGTCATCGTTAATGCTAAAATGGGGGAAACAATAAATTAAAGATTTATTTTATGTTTGAATCAACATTATTTTGACTTTCATGTGTTTAAAACTCATGATAAGTAATTTTAAGAACAGGAATCTATGACTGAAATAATTTTCAGTATGCCAGTAAAAGTCAGATTTTTAAGTGATTGAACTGATTGATTGCCACCTCTTGCACAATTTCAGAGATATCAAAATGACAAACCAACTCATTTAAATTTGTCTTAAATCTTCTCTGAAATAAAGTGGAGGAAAAATAAATAACATTTAAAGATTGAACTGAAGTGACCTATGGCTCCAGACAGGTAACTTAATGTTTCTTAAATATACATTTTCATGAAGTGTAACTTTGTAAAAAATGGCAATGCTCTTAATATGTTATATGTAATACAAATACATATTGTACACTAAGATGAGGGCATTTTGTTGCCATGTCCATAAAAGCAGCAGCATCCATCTCCTTATCTTTCAATCAAATGAAACTGGCAAGACAATATTTTATTAGAGAAGTAGAACTTGTTAGAGAAATAGGCTATTGTTATGGACTGTAAGCCTATTAAAGCTGTAAATTTATCTTCACATATGTCATGTAAGATGCATTAGTACCCATTAGATGCAGGTATAAGCTAAACATTAATGGAGCTATTGTTGATATCTTTTCACCACAATATCCTCCCAGTCGTGTGTGCAATGCCTCTGAACAGAGCTTTCTTCTAAATGGTAGACCATTCTAAATGATATGCAATTAAGAAACGTGCTATTCTACTGCATTAAAGCACAAGCCAAATGCAAGTTATTAGCATCCATTTCCAGGACAAGGTTGCAAGTGATAGAGCATACATAACAAGGAAGCAATCACTTACCTTACAATAACAGTTTAAAAAGCTGGTATTTACAATCCATGTAGTCTAGCTAGAAAAGCTTTCTTTCAGCTCTTGGTAGTTATCTTGACAAGTCAAAAAGTGAGTTCATTCTTAAAGAGTATTGAATCTTAAGTTAGAAAACAATGGATAAATCTTTTAATGTTAATTTCCGGACCCCTAAAATGTCAATAAAAATATGTATGTTGTAAGAATGATGAAAATTATTTAAACAGCTTTGTTAGAAGCAAGTGCTGTGTAAATATGATTAACATCAACACTAACACATAATTAAATAGTTGACCTACTAAAAGAATTATTTGGTCATAAAATTAACATTGGCTTTTTCCACACTCACCAACAACATTGTGTTTCTCTCCTCATCTACACAAGGCATCGTGTATCACAAATATCTTAAAGATATATGTCAATTACAAAACTCCTTAAAAAGATGTTTAAAACATCTGAATTATTGTTTCTTTTACTTAAGGGGAAGTCACAGATCAAAATTTCAAAAAAATGATGAGTTAAGAAAACCCATTATTTTCTTCTTCAAAGTGATTTAATTGTTTTTAAAGTATATAGACCCCATCTTCTAAACCTTACTAGTCTTCTGGAATTCATTAGTCCACAGATTAAAAAAATATGAAATATCATAAAAACAGTGCTTTAATAATCAACTTATTATCTACCCTGCTCTTCAATTAGGAGTAATTTCTCAATACAGAGTGTTGAGGGCTGAGATGTCACCAGTAATTTTCACAGTTTCTGACTCAGACTTCAGCAGCAAAGAACAAATTACATAAATTTCCTTTGTTTTGTACACACTTCAGCAAGTAGCAAATTATACCTGTCCAATTGCAGCTCTCATTTAATCCTCATATATGTAACTGTCCAGTTACATATGTGAGGAGGATATAAAGAGGACCAGTGAGATGAGGCTCACATGGCTTCAAGGATCAGAGTCAGAACTCAAATCAGATGCCAACCGAAGGGCAGAGTCCTGGCCATCACCCTAAAGCTGCCGTGTGATTGCTAATCCATATCCAAATGCCTGTGTAGGTGGAAAAGCACCATTTTTAAAGTTTCTATAATTCAGAAAAAGAAAGATTCAGCTTTATGAGAGGAAAGAGCTAATTTACTTTGTCTACACTGATGTGTCATGTTAAACACTATTCTTTGTATGTCTAACAGATGCAACTATCTTTGTATGATATAATTAAACTCCCTTGGAAAGAGTTCAAGACCAACCCACATTACATTGAATTTTATAATAAGGCAACTAATATTACATTAGATTTTAGTGGGATCATTATGTACTATGGCAGCAATTGGAGAAAATCAGTTCATAAGAAATTATGTTCTATGTTTGTGTACATGAATATCAGGATTAAATTTGAAAGATATTTCTAATATTTGCAATATTGTACTTAGGTAAAAAGGCATTCCTCATTGAGAGTAAAGAACAAACATGTAAGGCTTTGTTTGCAAGCTACCTTAGGATTTCCCCTTAAAAGCATAGTTATGCTGTCACTGCAGACTTTAGTCTCTTTATTGGGGTAGATATTCTTGCTGAAAAGAAAACAGATCATATATCACAGCTGCATTAATTTTAATTAGCAAATGAAATAAAATAAAGTCCATAAATAATGACTGAATAAATTATGAGACATTCAACATGGAATTCCACCCAGCCAAATGAAGTAGCTCACCTTGTGTTTATTAAGTGAATAAAGCAAGAAATAGAACAATGTATATAGTAAGAACCCAAGAACCCATTTGTAAATCAAGAGGATATACACATGCACCTACAGATAAATACACAAAAATTTGTTTAAACAAGCAGACCTCATGTTATTGCTTTTCACTTCACTGCACTTCATAGGTATTGCATTTTTCACAAATTGAAAGTTTGTGGCAAGTCTGTAGGTGTCACTTTTCCAACAGCATTTGCTAACTTCGTGTCTCAGTGTCACATTTTGGTTAAATCTCACAGTATATCATAACTTTTCATTTATTATTGTATTTGTTCTGGTGCTCTGTGATTAGTAATCTTTGATGTCAGCATTACAAAAATTAACTCGTCAAAGGCTTTGATGATGGTTAGCATTTTTTAGCAATAAAATATTTTTTAATTAAGCACATTATTTGTTTAGACATAATGTATTGCACATTTAAAAGACCACAGCCTAATGTAAACTTTCATATGCACTGAGAAACCAAAACATGAGTGACTCACTTTATTGTGATATTCTCTTTATTGTGGTGTTCTGGAAACAAAGCTACAATATCTCCAAGGTGTGCCTATATATATATATTTATATGTGTGTATGCCTGTATATATTTATATGTATATATTTATATTTTGATTGCTCTCATATATACATATATAGACACATGTACACGCATACATGTAAACAAACACACACATATATGTATAAAGAATGGAAGATTGTTGTACTCATTACATTTATAAATGAGTCTACGTATTTAATGTGAGGGAGAGTGAGAGAGAGAGAATATATGCCTGGACAAATCTAGAAGGGTTCTAAAAGTCTAGCAGCAGCAGTTACATTGTGGAATAAGAAGACCTGGAAACTAGAAAGGCAGGATGACTCTGTATAATCTTTTCTTCATGGTTTGAATTGTTCATCACATGTAGATGTATACATGCACACAAACATATATACATGCGTATTATTTACATGCGTATGTATATGCTTATACACACACACAGTATGTGTGCGAGAGAGGCCCCCAAATATCCTCTCTCTTTGCTCCTCTCACTTGAAAATCTCAAATTTCACATAAAGACAATTTTTATTTTGTCTTATGATCGGATGAATTGGGTGGCTGATCTCCTGACTGGAAGCAATGGGAAATACAAAGATAGCAAAAAATAAAGGCACAATTACAGGCTGAGACTGTGAATAAAGTTCTGCCCACATGAGGCACTGAGACTAATGACCACTCCTGAGGGAGCCCCTGAACAGAAGCAGGAATTCAACACCATTCACTGTTGCTGAGGTGCTCCTTGGTGTGTTCAAACATCACCTTCACAGTGCTGGCTTTTTTAATCCAAAATAAGTGTTGCTGGGACTGCCCTGGTGGTCCAGTGGTTAGGACTTCATGCTCTCACCGCCAAGGAACCGGGTTCAATCCCTGGTCGGGAAACTAAGATCCCACATCCCACAAGCTGCACAGCAAAAAAACAAACAAGAAAAGTGTTGCCTAACAAAAAAAGGTCTACACAGAACTTCCAGGTTATTACAAAGTGATTTCACTAACTTTCCTGGTGCACTGTTTCTGGAGTGCGTTGATTAATGTGCTTAGCTTTAACATTTTAATTTAATTTAGCCTCATCCGTTGAATGTCAACTATGTATAAAGCATTTTGATACATCTTTGGGGTATACGTGGACAAAGAGTGATGTCCCTGAGCTGCAGTTAAAGATCTTTGAAATTCAATATTATTTGACTAATTATTTTAATATGAAAAGCAAATCTCACATATGAAAATCGGGATTTATAAAAAAGTAAATTGGAGAATTTACATAAATTAAAAAATAAGCTAGTTTTATAGTTATTAAATAATGTTCAATGGAGACATCTCTTATCCATTATTAGATGTACTAAAATTTAAAATATATACAATTTCAAAATAATATATATATAACATACAGTAGACATTTAATGCAGTAAGATACAATTTATAAACACTCACATCTGAGATGGGGATGTTAGGATTGCAGAGAAAACTGGGTGGGGAGAAAGAAGAATGGAAATAGCTACAGTAAGAAAAAAAAGGAAAAAGAAAAAGATGCTGCCCCAGAAAGATAAAATGACCGTCTGCCTTAACTTTCCGGAAGATTTTCTATTTATAGATTTCAGTCCTTCCTATAGCCTGCCTCCTTCCTCTGCTAGAGCTCCAAAACATATTCTCCCTCTTACAACAGGCTAAGTTTCTTTGTTACTCAAGCTATGAAAAGAACTCTGGCCAACACAGATAACTGAGGCACAGAAAAACCAAGTAACTTGCCCATGGACGCTCAACTTGTAAGTGTCAGGGCAAAGACTCCAACTCATGTGTGTACAGATGCCTGGCCCCTGTTGTGTGGCCTTGCCTTGTCATTATATCATAAGCTCCAGTAATAGCCAGTGAGTGGCTAAGTGTCCAGATTTTTGCTGCAAAGCAAAGAGATAAGTATAGAGGTGTAAAGAAGTCAATTAAATTCTCTTTAAAATCTTGTGAAAATTTCTATTTAAACATTTTTAGCATGTTCAACAATGTAAGATACAGTTTTTCAGTAAGTAGTGTTATGAGACACAAACTGTATCAGATCCTATGTTACAATCACTGCTAAGGATATTAGAGTACCTAATTTTGAGATTACATAAGACAAAATTGAGGAAGAATTTTAAAGGTTGTACGGTGGTAGGGCTGACATTTTAATCACCTTCCCACAATGTATATGATGACAGGGAAAGTCATATGGGAAGATACGGTTTTACCTACTATTTACCCTACTGTGAACTGACTTTACTACTGTTTCTGTGAAAAGAGAAGTCAGAGGGGATGAGTATCTTTCTCATCTAACATGCTGATGTTGTTTTTAAAAAGCTTCATTCCTCTAAACTGTTGTTACTAATGGTGTAAGACATAGAAATCCATTGCGGTAGTTTATTGTAGTGTTTTCTTGCGAAAGGGATTCCATGATCAAATAATATTGGAAAATCTGAGTTCAATAAAGTTAAACAGGTGTTTAGTTTTTATTAGATGTGTTTTGGTCTGATTTTACTGAAGGGCTCCTCAGAGCCTTTAATATGCAAATGTACAAGTGCTGAGCAGTGTTCACATGAAGCATTTCCCAAATTTATTTTATGACAGAAGCCTTGTCCCTCCTTTTTTTTTTCTTCCTTGGGAGGCGAGGCAGGGGAGAAACACTTGCTTAGAAGGAGCAGCAGAATGGTTGAGAACATCAGTTCTTGAACGACCCACTCTGCCACTGACAAGTAATTTGAGGGAAGAAAAAACCCAAACAAAAAACAGTTCAATGTCACAGATACCAGAGGGAGAAATGATACTAATAACACAAATTGGAAGAACTCCTATTGCTAATTCTTTTCACAAAGCCAGGGTGTAGTCCACTTCTAATTTAGTTCAATAAAAGCCACAGGTAGCCAGAGACAGGCTGAAAAGTAATTTCATTCCAAACTGATTCAAGCTTCTGCTTCTGACTGCAAAAAAGAAAAAAATGTTTCATAATGATTTGAAGAACAGTATTAAACTAAACTCTAAGATAAGGCTTTGATTAATTTAAAGAGCAACTGAAAACTATTTTGAATTTGTAAATAAAAAGACACCAAACTATATTGAGGTGACTACTCCTTTATACATCTAGCTCTTTTTAAATAATAGTGGTTTTCTCCCCAAACTATTGGCAAACTAGTGGCAAACATTAACTGCTGCATATTGTTTTTGTTAAATATCTTAATCAAGCAGCAGCTTTTGTGAGAGATTTATTTTAAAATTTTTAAGTGAAAAAAATCACTCTTTAACCTGCTGAAACTTGGTTATTTGTATAATGAGGCAATGCCCACTTATACACTTTCCCACTGGCAGTGGTTATTAACAAAGGCTATGCATTACAATCACCAGGCAAACATTCAAAATACATACCAATGCCTCTGTCTCACCTCAAGAAATTTCAAGTCTTGGAGTGGCGACTCTGCAGCAGTATTTTGTAAGTCCCCAGGTGATTACACCGTACATTCATGACTGGGGCCCACTGCCCTAAGAGGAAATAAACTATTTCATCAGTTCTGAAATCTAAACTATCAAAAATAATTAAAGATACAGGAATTGATGAAGCACAGAGAAAACTTTCTATTATAAAATTATTTCTTTAAATTACTGCTCGTTATTTATGCATCATTAACTAATGGTGGCAAAGGGTGGAAAAATAGCAAATTTAATTACTCACTTAAAAAAAATCAATCAGGAATGAAGATGACTTCTCTGAAACATTGTCAATAGCATGGATCTACAAATTAAACACTTAATGTTCAATACATTTATTACTTACTGATAATATAATATGCATTTTCACGTTCATAAATCATTTAAAACTGAGGAAATAATGATTTGGGACATTATATCTATCTATCTGTCTGAGGTAGGCTATAAATTAAGGGACAAATGTTAAGGTATTGAGTTGGACATGAAAATGATACTGTACTTCATTATAAATATCAAGATGTGTGTTTTGATATCATACACATATGGCTTGTATATCTTTACATATACATATATATAACTACAGGCACATATTTGTGTATTCATTCATTCATTTCTACAGGTGTTCTTCCCAAGGCCATTACCATTAAATCATATATTATATCTCCCTTAATCTTCAAAAGAACCCTAGGAGACAGGTATTATTATTACCCACATTTTACAAATGAAGAAACCATCTACAGTCGCAAAGTTAGTAAGTCAAACATATTAGAAGCTTAATACATATTTGGTAAACACATGCATATGTAAATTCAATAGTTAGTGGCAGTCAGACGTGTACAACAGTTCATCTGCACACTGAGTATAAGCCTTTATCCTGTCTTAGAACCCTCTGTGCCGAAAGTCCTATGAAAACGGAGCAAGAATCCAGATATCCTTTCACTTCTCATATACGTGTAGGAAGTACCTTAGTTTTCAAAAATGAATATTAAAATATAGATTCCATGGTTGAACCCCAGACTTTCTGAATTAGAATCCATACTAGTGAGGCCTAGAATTTGTCTATCTTTTAAAAAGCTTCTTAAGTAATTCATATGACTTTCAAGTATTAATTCCAAGTCTAGAAATCACTGGATCTCATAGCTCATGGTTGAAATTTAATGAGTGTGGGTCTTACTGGTGCTTCATTAAAAAGGGCAGACAAAGAGGCTGCACAGACAGAGCAGGTAAGTTCTGTGTGGGAAGACATTCAGAAGTCTTTCTGAAACCTTGTAAATGTTACTAAAAGTAATTAAAGTATGTGGGCCGAGTGACTGGATGCAGAATGTCCTGCTTGAGCAGTGGAGGAACTAAGGGTGCTGGGCGTGGAGACTATGGGGGCATAGGCTACCGTGGAAACAGAATATTGACCCTCTCTGGGGGCGCTTTCTCACTTGCACACCTCATATCACCCTGGTTGGCCCTGGAGGATGGCTGGTTAGCCAGAGACGGGTAAGATTCCTCAGGGCAGGAACAACCTAAGACAGGCACAGTCGCAGAGGGGCCAACAGGGGTGGGGCACAGACCCCTAATCCTTCTGAGAGAGGTCTCCTGCCCCCAGGGCTGCTTTGCTCTCCAGGCCCAGCTCAAATCCACGCCCAGCTCAGACCCACACCCTGCTCAAATCAGACCCAGGAGGCAAACAAAGATCATTGCCCCAGTCATGTGAGGCCTTTGTGTGTTTATTTCAAAGATAACCTTGTTTGTGGGACTAAACTGGGAGTGTTAGACCCTCAGGCTATGCCAAGAACTCAATAAAAGCAACATGGGATCAATCAGCAAGGCTCTTGATCCTAGAGGTCTTGAGTCCCCCGGTCCCATCTTTCTCTTAAATCTGTGTCTGTGTTTTCTTTAAGCTTGCGGCACCCGTCACTCACCTCGAGTCGCTGTCGCCGAGCTGGTCTTGGCAGTTCTGTTACAGTTTCCTTCCTCAGAAGCTAAGAGGCCGCCATACAGCAGAAAATGGAGACTTAGGTCTCAGGCTCTGATGCCAGACAGAACTGTGTTGAGTCTTAGCTGTGCCACTGCTAGTTTGTTAAGTGTGGCAAGTTGCTTGATGCTTTAAAAGCCATATGCCTTTTCTATAGGATAAGAATAATGATATTCCTTGTCTCATGGTGGATGCTGGAGGTGTTGTGGGGATTAAATAAAAACAATATATTCCTTACTGCATGACACATGTTCTGATACCTAAAAAGCATACTGCATATCTTACCATTATTGAAGCATCAGAGAGTATTAGAGAGCAGAAAGGAGTTAGAGCTCTGTCAGTGTGTCTTATTTTCCCAGGTTCATTTATTTATCTTAAAATTTTCTTATTTGAGGATAACTTCTCCCTCTCTCATTAAAGCTCTGAGTAATCTCACATTTCTTAATGATGTCCTTTCCATGTGGGGGAAAAAAACTTTAAAAAAAGCTTTCTGGAAAAAACTTTCTGTGCTGTTTCTACATAAAAATATGACAATTTTACCCCCTCAGAGCTAATTCTAGAGTGTGTATGCCACAAATAAACTGATTTAGCTCAGGAATATTGAAAGCAAATATTGTGTAGTATTTTAAAATAAAAAATTTTACAAATGCATGATATGATTGGATTGTACTACTAGTAATCATATAATGCACTATGCAAAGTACAATTCATAGACCTAGTTTAAAATTCAGTTTTAATAAGTAAAACAGATTTGATCCTGTTGGGGGGAAAATTGAAGCACTAATTCAATCACTAATCCAATCTTCATTGCCATAAAAATTAAGGCCGGTCTACTTCCTGGTACTAACGATGAGGCTAAATAGTGTATATATTTTTATTTACGTATTCAGTAATACGATGCTCTGCTCAGTGAATGATGTTCTTCTGCCACTTGGTGGTGCTTGCCAGTTTCAGAATTTGTTTCTTGGTGGCACTGTAACACAAAGTACAAAATAAGCTGAACAAAATCACAGCATTCCTACTGGAAAGGCTTTGCTTCAAACTGTTTAATAATTTAAAGAACCTCTGTGGAAGCAACTGCATTTGTTAACCAGTCACAACCAGTAATTAACTCCTTTGGAGTTTTAAGTTACTTTGGGCAAAATGTCTTAGGAAGAGTACATATTATTAGAAAGCATGCCAAAAATTTACTTAGCAGAGAATTCAATAACAGTTTTACTCGGCTAAGAGGTTCTGTAAAATTCTACCTCTACAGCCAAGCACTGATATACCCTAGCAGGTCCTGTTTCATTACCATAATTCCTGTGTAAACACTTAAGGACTTTGCCTTCACTTTCAAGCATGACTTATTTTCATAAGGCTAATTAGTTACCACACCAGCCTTGCTATGGAAAATGACATGTCCTCACTTTGAACTGGGGAGTTGTTAAATCTTGATCTACATTGGGCGCGTATTTACGTTGCCCTCTCTGCTGAAAGAGTGCAGCGAAAAGACATCTCTGATTCCTTGTTTTTGCGGTATCGGCTGGCAGCTCTATCTAATGGGCATTCCGTTTCCTTAAAGAATTTAGCTGCGCTGTCTGGAAGCCGATTTTCTGATGCCTCCAATGTCTGGTCAAATTGATCTGTTTTAATGGAGGCTTCGTCGGTGAGGAGCGCGATGCCACCGACTAGAATGCTGGGATCTGCTGCTTAATTGCCAGGAGCGAGACACAGAGATTCAGAATTCTTTGGAGGTGGGCGGAGGTGGGGGTGGGGGGGACCTCTGGGCGGAGGCGGAGATGCAAGATAAAGCGATGGGTTTCACACAGGAAAAAAAAAAGACTTCTTTGAGGCACTGAGGTGCTGCACGATCACATCTCTCAAAGGAGAAGTTAAAAACCAAGGAAGTGGGAGGAGGTTGGAGGTTACAGTACCTAAAAGGATAGCTCCGGTACAATTTGTTTTCCTGGTGGTGCTGCAAAGGATAGATAGTCCCTGTTTTCAACGCGTATTGGTGCTTGTTTTAAGTGATTGGGAATGGACACTAATTGCCTGTGAGATGCTATCACGCAATATTCTTCTACATTCAAGGGACACTGGAGAGGAAGAAAGGCGAGATTTTAAAAGAAAAATAAAGGAGGAGATGGGGGCTCTTGAAATAAAGGAAAGAAAGACAGAGAAAACAGAAAGAAGGAGGAAGGAAAGAAGAAAAGGAGGGAGGGAGGGAGGGAAGGGAGGGCTAGAGAAAGGAGGGTACAGGAAGAGAAGAAAAAAAAAATCTCGAATCACAGAACAATCACACAGGGTAGAAAACCCTGAATAATCACACAGAAAAGAAAAGTCATCCAGAAGACTGTGCAACAACGACCCGGATCACTAGAGAAAGATGCTCTTCTCCATCCGTGTCCCGGGAAGCTCTGGGTCCCGTTCTTCACTAGAGACTAAAATACCATTCGGTAAAGAGTGTGGTCTAACTGCGTGAAGAATGCAGCAGAGGGAAGGCGGGTCCCACTGAGCCGTGTACCAGGCGCTGGCTAGGGCCAAAGAAGAAAAGGCGCAGACCAAGAGACTCTTGCCGAGTTAGACCTTCTTGCCTCGCCCAGGTCACTGGCGATCTGACAGAGACCCGCGGAGAGCCCCCAAGGCCACCCCCGCACCGATGAAAGAAAGCCACTCGTCTCAGACTCAGCTTCCCGGCGGAATGCGCGCGGCAAGCCGCAGCGGCGGCTGCAGAGCAGCCTTCCCTTCCCCTCTCTGACCACCTGTCCCGACCAAACCTGACCTTCGAAACACGTTTGCGCGCACCTCCCAGGCAGCCACACAAACAGGGTCCCGGCTGGAGAGGAGTGCGTGGCGGGGAGAAGGCTTCCGACCTTCGACTCCGCGGGCTGATTCGGGGCTGCAGGAAGCCCGCGAGGGGAGGAGGAGGGAGAGAGAGCAGGAGCGGAGGGAGCCTGCCTGGCTGGTTGAGCCAGCTTGGCGAGCCGACTTCGGTTCGCAGGCTCCTGTGGGAACGGCTGCTGCCTCTAGGCCAGCCAGAGCTTCCTCACACCACCGCCTCTCACCCTCTCCCGCTTCCTGCTACTGCCTAGAGCAACGTCCGCGGGCTCTCCGCCGCGGCGTTCCCGGCTGGTATCCCGTTACAGCCCGGCGGCGCGCTCCGGGTGCGCCGGGCGCCAGCCGGACGCCCTCTCCTCTCTGCCCGCTTTCCCCTCTCCTCCCTGCTGCGCCCGCGTCTCAGCCACCTCCACCCTCACCAGCTCCAGCTCAGAGAGACGCCACCCAGACACGGCGGGCGCTCGCAGCCGGGGTCACGCGCGCAAGAGGGGCGCTAGATCTGACCCAGCGCTCGGTAGGGGGCGTCCTGGGGCGGAGAGTGGAAGGGCAGGTGGTATGTAAAGGTGTGGGAGTCGCCCGCTCTGAAGCCCGCGATTCTCACTTGAGCCGTCCCAGCCTAGCCCCACTCGGGCCAGCGCCCGGTGAGCTAGCCCATCTGTGGCATCCGCCGTCGTCTCCTCCCAGCACCTCCTCGCCGACCCCTCCCTCCCGGGACCTGCATCCCTCTCCGCCAATCAACGCCCGACTGCCTCTTCCCACGTGATCCCGGGCGGGCTAAGGACCTGCTGCTTCCTAAACGCCAGAGGGATGCGGGCGGCAGAGCGCGAGAGGCGGCTCCTAGGCTGCGGGGCGCTTTGACTCTCCCTGCACCCAGCCTCCTTGGGCTCCTGTCATCTGCCCTCTGGACTCCGGTATCCTCCTGCTGCCCCGGCTTGCCAGAGCTCTCTGCTTATGGCAGCCGCTTCCCGCGTCTCCGGAGCGGCTTTTCGGTGGACGACCCTCTCGCTCCCGGGGCTGAGCCGGGTCACTGGATGTTGCTGAAACTCTGGAGATCATGCGTGGGTTTGGCTGCTGCTTCCCCGTCAGGTGCCACTGCCGCCGCCGCCGCCTCTGCTGCCGCCGTCCGCGGGATGCTCAGTAGCCCGCTGCCTGACCCCCGCGATCTTGTGTTCTTCGGAAGCCGTTTGCTGCTGCAGAGTTGCGCGAACTAGTCATGGTGCTGTGGGAGTCCCCGCGGCAGTGCAGCAGCTGGACACTTTGCGAGGGCTTTTGCTGGCTGCTGCTGCTGCCGATAACGCTACTTATCGTAGCCCGCCCGGTGAAGCTCGCAGCTTTCCCTACCTCCTTAAGTGACTGCCAAACGCCCACCGGCTGGAACTGCTCTGGTAAGTCCAGAACCCCAGCCCCCGACCCCCTAACCCCGCATAGGGAACGCGAGTTTCCAGTACAGACCAACGTATCCAAGTGCGTTTCCGCAACCCGTTGACCCAGACTGCCCCAAACCCTTGAGACCACCGACCTCCACCCAGAGGAGCACAGAGGACTGTTCCAGGCCTCTAAGGAAGGGGGCGGAAGGCCTGGGGAGGACAGAAAGTGCAGGTGTAGGAACCTTTGCATCCTTGCACTTGAATTGGAGCTGCGGAGATTTTAAGAAATATTAAACGGGATGGTTTTGTGGATTCACTGAAAAGAGCACCACCCCTTGGGGAAACACTAAATCAGAACCTTTGCTATCACCAAAGAAAAAAGTCTAGCAAAAAAGAGAGAGAAATAACTTTATGAGAAAGAACGAGAGAGAAAGCAATAAATCAAATGGTGACTGCAGGGGAAACACTGATTACTGGCAAAAGTGCCATGAGGGTGCACTTGTCTGGCATTCAAGACCAGGTCACACAAATTCTAAAGGAGCTTGGGTTTCAAGAGATTCAGTTTCTCTCTCTCTCTCTCTCTTTCTCTCTCTCTCCCTCCCTCTCTTCCTCTCTCTCTCTCTCTCCCCACACACACGCATACACATTCTCCTTCTCTACTTGGCTGCAAAAGACATTGCTTTTGCATCCCTGGGAGGCCTCTCTCTTGCCTCCCCAAGCTCCTAGGTGTTCGCAAGAAGTTGAGACAAGAATCATTCGTCCGTCTTCCAGGCGGGGGTGGGCTTGACGAAGGCCGGGCAGGCTCACGCGTAGGCTGGTGGAGGGCGGAACCGACTCCGGTGGGCGCTGACTCCTCCATTTCTGGGCAGGCTTCCTTGGAGTGCGTCAGGCGCTCTTCTTGCTTGCTCGGGTCCCTTCGGAGTCTGAACGCGAGGGCTTGGCAAGCTTTGCACTGCTGAAGCTTCCTAATTAAATAGGGCCCGAGGATGGGAGTTGCTGCACTGTCCGAGTAGCTTTGCATTTCAGTGTGACAGCCCGTAGTCTACTGGCGGGATTGTGGTGTGGTTTCACTGGCATTTTAAACTCCATTAACATGCCTGGGTATTGTCCCTTAGGTCTGGTCTGTTCTAGTTTTAGCAAGTGTGTATGTAATTTTTCATCTTCTGTATATATAATTCTGCCGAAGTTGAATCTAGCTCTGAATAAAGTGGCTTTCAGGGATGTATGTGAGCTGAAGTGTATGTAACTTTGGAACGACCAACTGTAACTTATAGGATAAAAGAATATGTCTTCCTGGGCAGTTACTGATGTAAATTCTGCGAGGAAAATTATTATGCATCATTGTACTTTGTGCTTTTAAAGACAAATTGAGATTTGCAACCCTATTAGATTTGGGTCAATATATTGCCTTTGTTCTGTTTTTGGCAATTTCTAAATTTGGCATTTTTATAAAACTCAACATGTTTTCTTTAACTTTTTCGTGGCTCATGTGTGCATATATGCTATTTTGGAAAGGCTAAATTCCACTTTGCAGGTACCTAATCACTTTTAGGTGCTTTATAATAGGAATATTAAGCAACCTGCAAAATCAGTTGTTTGAAATGTTGATAGTTTTGCAACCCAACATGACTAGTTTGCTTTATCCCTAACCACAGTACTGGTTTAGGAAATAACTGACTTAAATGTGAAATTGGGGTTGACAATCAAGAAATTCATTATTATCAGATATCTTGCAGGAATCTGCAGAAACTAAAGAAAGCGAACTGGGTTTCCAGGCAGATTGTCAAGAATCTGGCACCCCCCCCACCCCTGTTAACTTGGAGGTGATCAATCTTCATTTGAGCCAGACAGACCATCAGAGAAAACACTGTGCCTGTTTATCTTTATTATTGGGGCTTTGTTTCCTCTTTGTCTGGAAAAATTCCAAATAAGGGGTTGTTGCAGACCTTAAAGCAAAAGAATGATTAAAGATGGAGAAATGGTAAAATGGCATTCAGAGACCATCACCATCTCTTTTCTAAAATGTGAATTTGGGGGGTCGTAAACTATAGTCTACTTAATGAGAAAAAAAATAAGGAAGCTAAGAAGCAAGTGTTAAATCTTCATTCACCACAGCCAGTATTAACCCAAGCTAAAATAAAATAGCATTATCAAAAAAGAATATTAAAAGACAATTGACTAGAAAAAGAGTTGTGGAAAAAACAACCTAGCATTAATCACTTAAGTAGAATTTTTTAGTTATCAGTAAAGAATGACCTTGCAGAACTGCTGTGGTTGTTGGAATTAAAATTTAGGGCAATTCTTTTAAAGCCTCAAGATATTTCTTTCTTTCTTTTTTTTTTTTTTTTTGTCTATAACGTTTAATGACTGGCGTGTTCTATTTAAATTTGAGGTTATGATGACAGAGAAAATGATCTCTTCCTCTGTGACACCAACACCTGTAAATTTGATGGGGAATGTTTAAGAATTGGAGACACTGTGACTTGCGTCTGTCAGTTCAAGGTAAGAAGTCTGATATTTGCATCTTCTAATTCATTAACAAGACTACAAAGCAGAAATCTTCTTTTACAGCCCATCACTTGGCAATTTATAGCTATACAAGCTAAGAGGAAAGCTGGCACCAAACAAAAGTACTGGCAGGAGAGCCAACTGATGTCAAAAAGACACAGCTTTTTGGAGAAATGTATGTGCCACAGTTATAAATGCCACTGGAGGTAGAAAGCTTCAGGATGTTCTTTTGGTGTGTCAGAGGAAAATTATGTTTCTGTTCCCCTTCTAACATGCATGCTACAAGTCATCTACTGGGGATAATAGTCAAAATCATTGTTGGATTAGAAGTGTGGATTTATACTTTTGTTCTTTTGATTGGAGCTATCTTCTTTTGATCATATTGCTCTGTTTTAATGGCCTTGGGTTTTATTATCCTGGCAATCTGGTTAAATTTTTAAATGAACTCCTTATCAGTGTGACTTTCAAACTACTGTGCTAGTTTGAAATTCATGGCACTTATTAATATTTGTCAACTTTTCATGGATACCACACTCAATTACAACAGAACCTATGAGGAATCCAAAAGAGTGCAAATAGACAAAAGTCATTTCATAAATGTGAAGAAGATGCGCTTTGCCTCATGTTAAAAGAATAAACAAAAATTAAAAGAGAAAGAGAGATTACATCAGTGGTATTATCAAAACTAGGTTATTAGTATTTATTAAAGATAGAACTCTTAATGACATTATTATAGTCATCATATAATAAATGCTTTCTACCATGTGAATTATAAACCTTTTTTTCTCTCCATATGTTTTTATAATTCAAGTATTAGAGATGCTGTACGGATATATTCACCTTTGAGTGTTATTGAATTACTTTTTAAAACACACATGAAATCTAACATAAGGTTCAACCAGAGAAGATTCCCATTAATGAAATTATATACCAGGGATAAAGGAAAAGTCTTCCAATGTTTTAAGCAAAACATTAAAAAAATAAAAAGGATATAAAACAAATAAAATATTAGAACTCAAATTCAGGTCTAAATTTGTTATAGTACAGTGGTCGCTCAGTACCCACAGGGACTGGTTTTAGGACCACCACAAATACCAAAAGCTGAGGATGCTCAAGTCCCTTATATATAAGTATGTAGAATTTATATATAACCTATGCACATCCTCCTGTATACTTTGTCATCTCTAGATTACTTATAATACACTGTATATGCAATGTAAACATTGTAAACATAATGTAAATGCTATGTAAATAGTTGCTGGTATGTGGCAAATTCAAGTTTTGCTTTTTGGAACTCTCTGGAATTTTGTTTCCTGCATATTTCCTATCTGAAGTTTGTTGAATCTGTGAATGTGGAACTCCCAGATTTGGAGGACCAACTATATGTAATATTTAGAATTGTTGATGAAAATTAAATATTTCAGCCTCCCAGTGAGAAAGAGAAGGGAATTCACATTTAAATATGTTTGTTCGAATGGCTTATATAATGTCCAAGCTAAAAACTTCTTGGACATTATTTTTTTTCTTCCTAAGAAAAGTAATAAACACCTGATGGTTGTAAAGTGCACCACCACCTGGTGATTAATTATTGCTGGGCCCATGCTACAGTCTTTAGACTATACTATAGTGTTGGAAACATTAATGCATATTTAATATTCCTGCAACACCAGTTTCTAAGGTCTCTAGCCACACTGAGCAATGTAATTATGTTCTTTCAGTGAACTACTTGAGAGAGATGGAGCATAAGAACTCTGCAAGTCATACTTTCCCCAAACATTAACTAAGGGGAAAATATAGTTGGATAAATCATTAATTCAAGACCCACAGGATTTTGTGGATCTTTCCCTTTTCAGTTTGTAATTCCCAGAAATTTGTCTTATTTTCGTAACCAAGGGTAGACATAAGAAGTGAACTCATAAACAGTATAAAATGAGCCAAGAAAAAAAAAGTGAACCAAGAAGAATGTTCCTCAAATGGAAAGCCATAGTTATAACAAGATTTCACCAAGAGAAAAAAGAGGAGTTCACAAAATTCTAAATGGATGCCTACTGCTAAAAGAAAATTTGTAGTTTTTTTATTAAAGAAATTGTGTTCAGTTTTCAGCTTGCACAAAGGGTTTTGGTAAAACTTTTATAAACAAAGGTATTTATGTTTTTCATGCATTTGGTCAGCCCATTACATTTGTCATTAATTTAAATAATCTTTGAGTGGAATAAATTGCAGGGGGTGGAGAGTGAATACAAGTTTGAATAAGAAACTAAAATGTAAATTTCCTTCTCCTAATGCCTGTAGCATTTTAAATTTACTACTAGATTACTGCTGCTATTAGTTGGTGCTTTGCAATAGTTGTCAGTCTGTCAGGAGAAAATAAACATTTGCCTAGTGGAAAATTTAGACTCTGTACATACAAGGAATATAGAGCAGCTGAATTAAGTTCAAGATCAAAGAAAATGTACAAGTTGTGCAAAGAATAATAGATAAGATACTTTAAGCTAAGAGTATCTTGACTCAATACTTTCCAATACTTACAAATGAATTTGAGAATTTTTTTTACCCAGTCTGATGAAAAGGCAGATGTCCTGAAAAATCTATTTTTCTATATACTGTTCTAAACTAGCTTAGGTCACCTGCTCTTGTTTCTCCTGCTCTCAGATACAAGTCCAAATTCTTCTATTCAAAATGAGGTGCCAACTGTGGTCTTTCTGGCTGAGAGATAAATTTCAAAGAGAAATGGGTATATGTGTGTATGTATAATCTATGTTTTCCAGTTTGGATTACTATTGGAGCACTAAGGTGAACAAATATTTATTTTCACCTCTCTTGGATGATTTATAATAAACATATTCTACCCTTCAAACATGTTATCTCATTTATTTCTAACAACTGAGTGAGATAATTATTTTCTCCTCCTTTTACACATGAGGAAATTAAGACCTGTAAATATAAATAACTTACCATTAAGCAGTGATCCTAAAGCAAGAGCCTAGGTTTTTTGACACCAAATCTAATTTTTTCAAGGACATTATACATGCAAATAAAAACATTAGTTACAACAACAAAAGTACCAGTTTATTGTAGACAACTCGATATCAAATGTAGTACGACCAATTCTTAGGTTATGAGTTCCAGAAACGGCCTGCAATCATACATCCTACCTTCCTCTCTATATACCAAATGGTATCCTGGTCATTCTGATAAGTCAATTGTGGTTTGAAAATTTGGAGACAGTGGGTGGATGGCTGGCTGGCTGGCTGGCTGGACAAAAGAAGGAAGGGGGGAAGAAAAGAAGACACATACACAACTATTCATAGATAGCACTGGTCATATCAATTAATATGTAATGATCAATGATCACTTTATAATTTAGAAATATGATGAAGGCTTATGTTTCTCATGTATCATTTAATTTGAATGTGAAATGTTTTCATTTAATAAGCCACACTTTAGATCTGCAATTGTTCCAGTAACTACGATTGTATAACAAATTGCCCAGAACTTAGTGGCTCAAAACGATGAACATTTATTTTGCTTATGAATCTGCAGTTGGACAGGGCTTAATGGAAGCAGCTCATCTCTGCTCCCCTTGGTGTTAGCTGAGTAGGGGAGGGAATTCAAAGGCTTGGTTCTATACTCCTCTCAGGACTCTCACTCATATATGGGACTGTCAGCTGGGGACCTTGGTCCTTCTCCATGTGGACCTCTCTGTTTGGACCAATTTGGGCTTCCTCATAGCACAGTGGCTGGGTTTCAAGGGCAAGCATCCAGAGAGTGAGAAAGAGCCAGGTAGAGGCTGTATCCTTGCCTCAGAAGTCACAGAGTCACTTTCACCACAGTCACAGGCCTGCCCACTCATTTAAAATCATAGAAACTTTTCCATATGAAAAAATGTAGTCACAGAGAAGTAAAAGTTACTGTGGAATGATCAAAGGATTGGGACATATGCAGGTTTTTTTATCTTTCTTTTTTGGAAGAGAAACATGCCATATCCTAAGCCATTATTCCTAAGCCTTTGACAACTGGGAATATAATAGAATTCACTGAACATCTGTGCAGCACCTTCTACATGCCAGGCTCTATGGAAGGTGCCGACAATATATAAAATATAAGTTATGCATAGCTTCTAGATGTTGAAGTCTCAGTTAAAAGAGATTCTTATTAACCAAACAAGCAATAAATTGTATGCAAAACTTCTCACTTAAATTTTTTGTTTGTAGCAAAACAAATTCTATATATTCTAGAGTGTCAAGTCATTGGATCCACTGGTGTGACATGTTGCTGCTTTCTTAAGCAATGTGGACATTTTGGAACAAAATCACTCACTGAAAAACTCATATTTGGAAAATAAACTTAAGATTTTTAAAACATCTGAAGGAAAGCAGAATCACTTTTCCCCTGAGAGGAAGTTTGGACAACACATACATTTGTGAGCTTAACCATCTGGGCCTGAGTCTTGTTTTTTCTCTTACCAGCCAACTATGTGGCCTTTAGCAAGTCACCTAACATCTGAATCTGTCCCTTCTCTGAAACTGAGCAATATTCATGATTACCACTAAAAATTATTTCCAATAATTTGGCATATTTTAATATAGTATTTAGCTTATTTTTATACTTAGGATTAGCCTGTTTTTGTTTATTTTTCTAATTTTAGACATGCATGCTTTAGTGTCAATGTTAGATGGCAACTCTGCTAGTTAAAATATATATCATGAAAGGCAAATATATTTACATTTCTTTTCATAAATGGATATCCCAAAGTGTTTTGGAACATGACTGTTAATCCTCCCAAATGCCCCGGTTAACCATTTCAAATGGGGAAAGTAAGCTGTAAACTTGTTACATATTTCATTGTTGAGTGATATACACAAGGTCCTACACTAAGGCAGTGAGAGAAATGGGAGAACCTGGGACCAGACTTCCACTCCTGAGCCTTAATGATTTAGAGTATGCTACCTCCGTATGTTATTCATTTTAATGAGTGCAAGTCATGGTACTCAGGGCCAAAAACCTCGTGCTGAAAATCTACAGTTAAGCTCTTTTTGACTCCATACAAATCTCCCTTTTGGCTTGTACATGGAACTTGGCAACTCTGTTTTTAGCACTCTTCACATTTGGCTTACTACATCCCTCAGAAGTGGCATATGAGCACTTTATCAGTTTATTCGATATTTTAAGATGCATATCAGCATTGTGTACTAGCACTTGACAGAGATAATAAATACTTCCCACTCCTCACTCCCCATCTACTGACTACATCTGAATAATCTGCAGAAGTAGGTGGGAAGGATAAATAGAAAAAATCTAGGGATTAGAAGAAAACGTGGACCCACATAATCTGCACACAAAGTACTGTAACCAGGGTTGGAGATGCAGATTAAAAGGTAACCTGGGACAAGAATGCTAGGACCTGGGCTTCCTAGGTGGCGCAGTGGGTAAGAATCCGCCTGCCAATGCAGGGGACATGGGTTTGATCCCTGCTCCAGGAAGATCCCACATGCTGCGGAGCAACTAAGCCCGTGTGCCACAACTATTGAGCCTGCGCTTTAGAGCCTGTGAGCCACAACTATTGAGCCCATGTGCTGCAGCTACTGAAGCCCACGCACCTAGAGCCCATGCTCCTCAACAAGAGAAGCCATGGCAATGAGGAGTCCGCGCACCACAGCGAAGAGTAGCCCCCACTCACTGCAACTAAAGAAAGCCCACGCACAGCAAAAAAATAAATAAATAAATAAATAAAATAAAAAAAGAATGCTAGGACCTGAGCATGAGAAGCTAACTAGCCCAGCCATTCTCACTAATTATGACTCTCATCTGCCTTCTGAAACGGTCAGCAAGTCTGCTGACTGTAAATAATATGTTACCAGCTGCTCACTTCTTTCTGGTCTCTCTTGCATGTTCTCAGATACCATTGTAGTGTTAGTGGATCCTCATAAATCCTCTCTACATTCTCCTGTCCCTGATCCTGAACACAGCCCGTTTATCAAGTACCTGTCCATCTACCTGCCTCCCTGGCCATAGTTCTGACATGAGCACCACCCCCATTTATTTCGTGTTTCTTCAGTACTGCTAACTGGAAAACTCAACTCTTTACTGACATTTTCTTATTGCTTTTTTTTTTTTTCAGTAGTGTTAAGAATATTCAATTTTATGGTAGGTCAATTTTCAGGTACATAAATATTTGGAAAGCTTGTGGAAGGCAGCCCTTACACAGGTATCACCTGGTCAGAAATGAATTGCCTATTGAATTAAAGGTCCTCATGAGTGAAAAGGTCCTATCAAAATAGTTTTTGAAATATAATAATATAGATAGACTGGGAGCCGAGTAGTATAACTGCAGAAAGGAATTATTATACAGAAACTTCCAGAATGTCTAGATTAGAAATTGTAGACGTAAAGATTTTTAAAATGTCGTATTTAAAATATTTCAAACATTTTAATCATATTTAAATAATTTTAAATAGATATAATTTAGTATCTAAATTATCTTGTTAGCAATTATGGTGATTATGAGTGTCATATGATTTGAATTTACTATTGGGAGAATAGTACATAACTATTAGTTAAAAATTATATTTAAGTTTTTCAATAATAGATGCAAAGTCAGACTCAAAAGAGTTTCATTTGAAAGAACATTGTCTTATACCACTTAAAAAAAGGTTAGGACAGTTAAGCCATTATTACATAGAGGCAAAGAACAAGAGCTAAATGGTTAGGAAGGAAATACAGATATTGTAAGAAAATAGAGTAAGAAAATGAATCTCGGGTTTTTATCGTCAGATTATAACCATATTGAGAAGTTGTGTTTTTTTGCATAAATCCTTGAGTAGAATTTAACTTCTGACAGAGTTTTAGGTTTATTATCATATATATTAAAACCCTAGTTATCTCCACTAAATCATTGGTTTGTTTTATATGTGTTATGAATTAGCACATCAAAATATCCAAATATTTTAATAAGAAGTAGAAATCAGAGAAGTGTTTTCACATGCATGTATATGTATGATTTGGTGTACTTAGTTTCTGGCATGGGTGAGTATTTACAAATAATCATCTTGATCATTACATTTGTTATAATTAAACAATGTAGCGCATCAGTAGATAATCACATCACTGGCATAATTAGCAGGTATAGAACACAGCCAAGTATCTCTAATGCCTTAGAGTGTGATTATATTATGATGAGTATACCCTGTAGGTTGCCTAATTTCCATTGTAAAATGTGTACATTTTTGTAATGAGGTTGTTTTAAAAGTGAACTTTTCATTTTATGAAATATACATTAATAGCCATACTTTTGAATAGTCAATAAAGTTTACATATGGTTCAGTAGTTGTCGATTTTTTTTTCTGTATTCCATGGTCTGTTTCTTTCTACACTGTATCTACATCAATATCCACTGGTCTAAAGATATATGAAAAATTAATTAGTAATTCAAATGTCTTATCCAAATATTTAGGAATTTGTAAAGATTCAAATTCAACAGAGGAAAAACATATTAAGGAGTAGCTGAATTCTTTGGCATTTCAGCTATATGCTTCTGTTCTAAACACAGACAGACACTATTTTTGAATAGCTTGAATGTCGTAACATGTTCTGATTTTTTTCCACCAAACCAAATGAGCAACATATCATAAAAAAATTAAAGAATATTGATACATTTGATGTTATATATTATATATGTTATATTACTATTGCTTATCCTATCACTTTGTTGGAACTGCCTGATCAATTTAGAAGCTTTTTTTCTCCCTATCTAAATCAGATGACTGATTAGCTTACTTGACATTGCTTTTGTGTATTTCTTTTTTTTTAAGTAATTATTTATTTTATTGGCTGTGTTGGGTCTTTTTTTTTTTTTTCTGCCCGGGCTTTCTTTTTAGTTGCAGTGAATGGGGGCTACTCTTCATTGTGGTGTGCGGGCTCCTCATTGCTGTGGCTTCTCTTGTTGCAGAGCACGGGCTCTAGGTACGTGGGCTTCAGCAGTTGCAGCATATGGGCTCAACAGTTGTGGCTCACAGGCTCTAAAGCGCAGGCTCGATAGTTGTGGCGCACGGGCTTAGTTGCTCCACAGCATGTGGGATCTTCCTGAAGCAGGGATCGAACCTGTGTCCCCTGCATTGGCAGGTGGGTTCTTAACCACTGCGGCCCCTAGGAAGCCCCGCTTTTGCGTATTTCTGAATGGTGTCCTTACAAGGTCAAAAACTTGCTGGATACAGGGGGATCACTGAAAACGAAGACACGTGCTTTCTTTTATAAATGATGATATCTGTTCAGGATGTCAGAGGCATGCAGACTCCAGCACTAACCATAGGCTTACATCTGTGTGCTCCCCAGTGCAACAGTGACTATGTGCCTGTGTGTGGCTCCAACGGGGAGAGCTATCAGAATGAGTGCTACCTGCGGCAGGCTGCGTGCAAACAGCAGAGTGAGATACTGGTGGTGTCTGAAGGATCATGTGCCACAGGTATGTATGTGATCCTGAAGACTCCCGAAAACCTTTGGAATGGAGTCTGAATCCGAAAACCATGTCTTGCTTCTCATGTTATGTCCTGTTTATTGTTATCCAGATAAACGATTCAGACTATATACTAGCCAGACAAGTCTCTCATTCTTTTGTACAAAGTATGCATTCTTCTTCTTCTATGTCTTTTTACATTTCAAGTCACTTCTGGATGTTATTTAATGAAGTACAGATAGTTGAATAATATAATTAGAACTCTAGATTGATTGCTCAGCTGCCAAATATGTAGAAACTTATGTGTGCATGAATCATAAAGTTTGTTTCATTGTTTATTTGTAACAATAAGATCATCTGCTGGAGGGCAGTTTGCAGATTTGGGCTTGGAAGTTAAGATGTGTCTAACCTTAGCAGCCCTGCAAAATGTTCCTCTTAACATTGAGCAGATTATACTGAAGAATGTATTGGTGATGGGCATGACTTCTAAAGACATCTGTCCTTTCTGATACAGTCAGCCTGGGATCCCACAAAGCTTTTTAGTTATATTGTACCAAGAATGATATAAAGAAAGTAAGGAAGAAGAGTGACTTCATATGCTCTTTAGTTTTTCAGGTTTTCCTTTGGAGTACAGTGGTTATTAGAGCAGAATAGCATTACAAGAAGAAAAAAAAGTGGAGTACACCCCAACTTGATAAATCTACACTGTAAAATGAAGCTGAGTTCTCAGGTTAGGCTTGAGACATTAAAATTACATATATAAAAGAAACTTTAGTGTCCCTTGATAGTTCTTAACGGCAAATAAGCATCTTTCTGGAAAGTCATAATTTCTAAGGAATTGGATGATATAAGCATATTCAAGAAAAATAATAATGATGTAAGAACTTTCTTCAGAAATGGAAATATAGAATAGTGTCAAGAAAGGTCTATTTTATTGAAAAGTCCCTCTTAGATAACAGGTATTTCTATTCTAGGGAATTATATTAAAAATTATGTATATGATGGCTGGAGCAGGGTAATAAATGAGCAAAGAGAAAGTCTCATATTCTTTAAAAGATTATCTTAGACCTATTGATTGTTAGTCGTTGATAATGTTCCAGGTTGTACTGGTGACTACCAAAGTTTCTAAGAATTAGCAGAAGAGAAATGTATCATTCTTCATGAACAATGATGTAGGCGTTTTGGTTTTGGTTTTTAAGTGGTCTTTTCTCCTATTTGATTCTTTGCCTCACACTGTGGATGTCCTTCTTGCGAGGGTGACTGGGAGGCAAGTTGGACGGGTGCACCACTTGCTTATTTGCTAGAGCTAACAGATAACTGCCATTCAATCTATGAGTGAGAAGTAATGCATGGAAGTAAGTGCAACATGTGAGAGTTATTGGACCATCTTCCTCAGTAGGAAAGGAGAAGGGCCAGCATGCTACTCTTATAGTAAGGATGGGGAAAGTAGAAAGACAAGGAGCGATTAATTATGAAAAATCAATCTGTCATAGCTAATGGAAAAAAAATGAAAAATGACACTTTAGAACAAATGGAATAGAAAAAAAAAAAGGGAACCTCTGACTCCCAGAACCAAGAATGATGTAGGCAAATACTGGAGAGTACTGAGAAATGGATTTGCTTATTCAAGATCACATAGGATGGCTGTCTGTCTCTGACAATAGCCAGTGAGGATCAGGGGGCAGCAGTTGTAATAAGCGTCATGAAGTTATGGGTTGGCTAACAATGTTTGGTAGCAAAATCTCTTTCTCACTTGCCAGTCTCCCTGTTCTTGTCAGCACATGCAATCACATTCTTCTGATTCATTCAGGCTTTCCATTTTAGTCCCTAATGTGTTGGTTATACTATGAAAATAAATATTTAACCAAGTAGAAAATTTAATCACAATTGAGTAATCCATCCCTGGCTTATTCACAGCCTTAGATTTCTACAGGATTTAATTAGTAGGTCGGTCTTGCTGAATGCATCTTCCATTGACTTGTAAATCTAGAAGGGTTTTGATCTGAATAATGATGGAGGAACCAAAGTAATTTTGATTAACCAGGTCTGACTGTAAATAAATTGCAGTTCTGACTTTTGATCTAAAAGAGATTCTCATTCTTTTCTTCATAGATTTTCCATTTACTTTTTTAAATGCTATTTGACACTGAGTGGAGGTGGCAAGTTGTGATCTCTAGGAATAAAAGGAAGTAGAAGATATAACTTTATCTTTATTACATTTCATTGAGTTTACAAATCATTTTTTTGTCTGGAAAATGGTTTCCTATTGGTCAGTCTGCTCAATAGTCTCACTGTCAATTTCACTTTTTTGTCTTATAAGAAATGTATTGACTAGGAGCCCAGATTCAGGTCCAACAGCATGACTTCTTTTCTTAGGTATTTCTTTCTCACTAATAAGGCTTTAGTAGGCTACTTGTCTCTGGTTTGCCAAGATGATTCATTTTATAGTGAAGAAACCCTTAAAGTTTCCCATCACTGTTTTATAGTGATGCCATGGACTTCAGTGACCATTTTTTTTTCCAGTCTGTTCCTCCTTTCATCACTAGCTACTTAATTTGGGTCAAATCAAGCACAAATTGTCTTAAAGATCATGCCCCTTGAATTTTTAGAAACATACATGGGGAATACAAGCCAAAACACTACTGCTATTTTTCTTGATTTTCTCCAGTCATATGTATTTAATAGAAAATCTAGAGATGAATAGGCAAGATGTTCACTCAAAATTTTAATTATTATGTTTCAGACACAGTGATAAGCATTTAAAATGTGCTATTGTGCAGTTATTTTCAAAATAGTCCAATGAGATAGACATTACTATACCCATTGACTAGAAGAGCAATAAGCTTAGGAAGGTTGAATACTGTTCCTTATGTTATCCAATGAGCATGTTCGGAGCTTGGAACCTGTAGCTTTTATATATTTCCTCTTATATGTGTGTAGGTATAGAGAGCTGAACAAGACATGGTTCTTGATTTAAAGATGTTTACACTCTTAGTGGGAAAGGAATAAGAAACTATACACATTCAACTAAAACACAGGTAGAATGTATTAATACTGCAATAGTACAACCTGTTATTAGCCTCTGATGACTTTATAAGTAATACTGAATTAAGCTTTCAAATTAATTCAAATAAAGTCAGTTAAAATTCTAGCTGTGAAAAGATACAAAAAGGAGACGACAGACTTTGACCATTGAAGTACTGTCCCGTCCAAAAGTGATTGTGATGTGACTTAGGACTCAGTTCAGTCGACAGGACTATTTTATGGAGATGAATGCATCAACCTTTCTTCATCTGTTATCTTAAAACAGTCAGATCATATGATTAGAATCCTTATTTGAGTCTACATTTACTAAGATTTTTATTATAAATTGTTTTACGAATTAGCTTGCCTTTGAGAAAAGGATAGCCTAGCCCAATGACTTACTTCTTCATCACATAAGCAGTTAATGACTTGACATTCTGATTTAATAAAGTGTTAAACCTTGTGAATATAGTTAGTCTGGGTTTCCACCAAGGCTGACAATTCAAACTACTGCTCCTTCATGACAGTGCTGATGTCTAATCTAATGACAAGGAGAACTATTGGGGAGGCATCCATTCTTGCCTGCCTTCTGTAGATTTTCATATATCATGCCTCTTTCTATGAGTGCCTCTGAGTAAAGTGTCATGGAGGTAAACAAGTAGAAGTAGTATTTTATTTTAACTGGCCTAAAACAGCAAACACAAACTCATAGAAGTGGCATTTGATATAGGTCTTGAACCCTGGTTGAGATTTCAATGGAAAATGAGGGCATATCAGACAAAGAATACTAGTATTACTCTTATTTCTCAGTATTAACGTTAAAAATACATAGCCAAATGTATTTAGAATGTAAGGAAGTTCAGAGGCAGAAGGAAGATGATGTCTACACTTAACAGGTGGAAGCAAATGGAAACTCAATGGTCTTGACTCCAACTGGGAAACTGAGTGTTTCTGGGAAATGAGTTCTCAGAAACTGACAACTTTCAGGAGGTGTGATTATGTGGGAGGGAGGGGAGAAAAGTGGAGAAAGAGAAAGGCAGAGGGAAGTTATTGTCTTTTCTGCCAGCATCACCTAAGGTATAGCCAATTTTAATCACAAAAGCAAAAGTTAAGCCCACTCTTCTACTGATTTCAAAAACAAAAGATGCTTTTGGATGCAGATAGACTTATCCAGGTTTGTGGTATTTGGAAAATATAGTAGCTCTTATATAAAAGGATATTCATTTTTAAACTGTTTTTTCCCTTTGTAATGCAATGTACAAGAGTATAAGCCTTAATTATGAGTTTATTTGCCACAAGTCTTAGGCTATTTAATTTCTAAGTCTCACTGATTGTTATAAGTATCTCATTTTTAATATATTTGTTAATGTCACCAAATTCCACTTGATTAAAATAAAAATGAGAAGTTTTACATAGTCAAGTTTAGGAATTATTCCAAAGCTAGATAATACTTTGTTCATGAAGTTTAAGAATGAAAGTAATAGGGAATTTATTTTATGTTATATTATAGAAATTAGATTGATGTGAATATGTTTTTCAAATTAAATGCTAGTAATTTTTTTCAATTATATTACCATATTAATGGAGAAAGTAAACATGACTTTTTTAAAAAAGTCATAAACATTATTCAAATATGTTTTTCAAGCAAAAACAAATTATTTCCTTCTTTTCCCCCAGATGCAGGATCAGGATCTGGAGATGGAGGTAGGAATTGCCTTTTTATATATTTGAAGACTTACATGTGGATATTATTTATGGATATTTACTTATGTATTTGCCATTACAGATAACTGAGACGAATTTGCATTTTGCATTTTAGGAAAGGGAGGACAAAAAATAAATCATTCTCCTTATTAAGTAAATGTATATACCATGTAAATTATTTGACATATTTATGAATATATCACATTCATTTATGTGTTTGTGTCTCAGTTAACTTTGAGATAAATTTGCAAGTCAGAACTTCCTAACAGAAGCCTCCAAACATATTTGACAGGACAGAAAACTCATGCGAAAATCATTTAAATATTGGGTTTTTTAAATATATAATTACAAGGTATTGATATTAACACATACATAACTATCATGTATACAAGAACATGATTATCAAATTAATAGTTTGAAACTGAAGGAGTTTTAGTTCATAAAAGTAAAAAAGATAAACTGTAAACCAGTGAAAATAAGATACTGTCTTTACTTCTTTGATTAAATTAGTCTATAGTTGTTTTTACTAAAACGATATATGTTTTCATGATTTAGTTGTATGTTTAAAGAAGTATATAAGGTAAGAGGCATGCAGAAACTTTCGAAGTTTTATCTGATATACTTACTGCCAAATAAGATTTTATTTATGGATTGAAACTTCATTGTTAATTTCCCCAAATGCTTTTCCAAATGAAATCCAAACAAAATTCTACCTTTATACACAAGAAGAAAAAAATAGAAACAACTAAATATGATTTCAACAGGAGTAATGAAAAGAGAATGAGTAAAAATATAAACATTCTCTCAAGGCCTTGTTTAAGTTGTATAAAATGATTAAATGTACGTTTCCAAGTAAATTTTAGTTTTTAAATGAAGGATTTGATAAAAGATGACGAAAAGGAGGCCTTGGAGTCAGGAAAGTCAGATCTCTACTGCTCACCTTATCTGGTTTGGGCAACACTTTAAAGATTTATCAAGTCACCTTCTGTAATGAATAAAGGCTTAACTAGTTCAAATAAGCAACACCCAGAGAATAAAATTAGAGCAGCGTATTGGAGCACAATTTTTTTTCATAAAGATTAAAACTGAGTAGGAGTCAAGATTCAGTACCTTGAGAGTATGAATTTATTTCCATTTCATATGACATTAGACAGTCATTTGATGTTAAGACAGTCTTTTACTATTTCTAATAAATTATTTTTTTTCTCTAGCTGATTAACATAGTATTCCCAAGAAAGCTTCCCAAGAAGTTTTGAAAAGAAGAGCTTCTAGGATAAATTAAATCTTAAAGAGAAAAAGAAAGGAAAAAAGACAGTTCCTTGAGTAGATATTTCACTATTGGAATATTAAGAAATTAATTTTTTTTAAATGTTGATTTCAGAAGGAAGTAGTTCTATGCGAAATTCTGTATATTTCCCATTTAGTTTTATGTGTAGACTACTTAATTTGGCAGATATTGTGTTGTTTTAGCTGTTCCACTGTTCACACAAATCTTGATAATTTTTTAGTGTCTTTAAAAACAAAACACAAAGTATCTTCCTTGCTCCTCTTGTTAAAGCATCAGGGTATACTTTTTTCTAATTGAGTCTTCTTATATCATACAGTATTTCTTCATTTTTTTAATGTAAGGTGTATTGGATGTTTCAGACACTAGCTTCCAGTTTTTCATTCACTGTAATTTCCACATGCAATTGACAACGAAGTCAGCCTCACTCTTCCTTGTTGCATTTTATGTTGAAATCAGAGGTTCATTATCTTATCTTGTGATCTGAGTAAGGTGATTTTTTAAGAAATCATTTTAATTTCATGAATATGACATTTGTAACTTGTTTCATATATTAGTTGGAAACTATTTTTTCTCCTTTTTTATTTTTACTCTTCCTTTCAATTATAGGTGCTTTATAGTAACTTGGAGGGAAAAACAAAACAAAACAAAGCAACTTCTTAAGAGATAATTGCTTTGAGAAGAAAAAAAAGCATATAACCCATTTAATTCTGAGTTGTATGCTTTTTAAAGAGTTGTTCTGAAAGTTGTGGTAAATGAGTATTTACTCCTAGCTGCATACTTTTTTTTTTTTTAGTCAGAGACACACAGGGTTTTTGTTTTATTTCTACTGAATTAATTTTCTTCTAGTCTATGTGTTACTTTGGTCTGAAATACTAATGGCTTTAATTTTATGTAATTTTTTACTCTAATACAAAATGACAAAAAGCTTAAAAATTGAACTAAAAACGTAGAGTGACCTACACGATTCCAATTCACATATCCATTGGATTGTACGTAAAATATATTTGACTTGCTACATCTACTGTACAGAGGATGGACTTGCTCCGTAATCTGAGTTTTTATTACCAAAATATCAGAGGAGCCAGAATCAGCTTCCTTTGAATTAACCAGAAGTGATCGAATTACCTGTAATTGTTTGGTTAATCCAACAATCCTAGCTAGTGATTGTTCTAACTGGTCTCTATAGGATATATTCTCAATAACGTGTATTTGGTTAATAATTGGGGCATCTTTGCAAGCACTTTGGATGGTTAATGGTTATTTTTCTAATTTCATTTACCCAAAGTTAATATGATTCCCAAATGGAGTGCATTGATCTGAATACTGAAGTGAACAATTTTATTTGGAAAACACTAATATGCGTGACTATCATAAATGATATCATTAAAACTCCAAATCCGAAATCACTTTAAAAATACATCAATTTTTACTTTTTTAGATTATCTTATATTCGTAAATGAATAAATGTTTCATTAGCATTGAAGATTAGACCTGATTATTTTAAAAATAATTTAAGTTTAGCTCATTTGCACAAGGGCATATCTGTCATTTACTGCACTTGAGGGAACATTTTTACTACAATATAAAAGAGAACTAAGTGTTTCATAAAATTTATGTTAACTGGTTTGTATACATTTTACAGAGTGTTTAAAAATCTTTAACTATCGATCTATTTATTCAGATAAAACAATTCGAAGGGCTTATTACTTTATTTAATAAAGCATGTTTACCATGTCTTCCACATGGTCAGCAAAATGTGCATTCATTCATCAAGGTAATTTGTAGAGTAATAAGAAACAAATACTGAATACAAATCTTAAAGGTTGGCTTTTCCCATTTCAGTGACTGTATCCTCTTCTTTTAGTGTTTAAGAAAACTCACTAACACAAAGAATAATTTTGTATTATTAGGTTTGAACATAAGACCAGCTGTTTATGGAATTCTTTGTTTTCAAACAAAAATGTTTAGTTGGAAAAGCATCTATATCAAATAACCTTTTGGATAGACTCATACTGGAAAAAACAATTCAGGATGAACTATAATGAACTATATATGTGTCCGATAGGAAGTAGTATGTGATAATGTGTGTACCAGATTCCAAAGAATTTCAGAAAGTAGTAGAAAGAAAGGGGTTGGTGTTTCAAATACTTATATATATGGAGATTTAATGTTGTAAATAAGAAAACGGGTGTGTGTAGGAGGGATAATATCTTCTCCACCCACAGATTTCCTTAACCAACAAACACAGCAGTAAGAAAGAAGTATTAAAGGAGCCTCCTCTCAAAATCTAGAGGTGTGTGGGTGGTTAAGGGATAATTTTTAACACCTGCTTTTCTTTTAAAGTCTTTCCATCATATTATAAAGATAAGACCATGAATATTTTCCATTACTCTTAACAAATATTTCTGGATTTAGTAGACTTTTGATAGATTCCTAAAAACAAAAAATAAGTCCAGTAAAATAAAAACTATATTTTAACTATTAAAATAACTATAAATGTACTATCCTGCTAGAAGTCTGGAAGAATTCACAATTAAATTTTAATAACATCTTATGGGAATTTGTATGATAATGTCTATATAAATTAAATGTCTCTAAGTTATACAGCATAGATACAATGGGTATATTTTTAATTCATGAGGTAGAACGAAGTGCTGGGCCTACTTATACAACTTATACAATTACATAGTTTTAAGAGAATTCTTTAATAATTGATCTCTTTTATTAAGAGATTAATGTCAGATATGTACAGCAATAAATCAAATTAAATTTACATTCATTGTATAAAGTCTGATTTTTATTTTAATAATTCAGATAATTGTTATTAGGATGACTTTAATGCACAAAATAGGTTATGGTATGTTTTTATTTAATGCAAAATTGTCCTGTGAAAATTATCTTTATATAATATTACTTGGATGTACATGATTAAAACATTTCTTACTTATTAAAACATTTATTATTTATTATTAAAACATTATTTATTATTAAAACATTTATTTATTTCATATATACTTTGGGTTGAACAAGAAATATTTACATTGAAACAAACTGTAGACTCTAGGCTGTTTCTGATTGTGTAGATTGCTAAAAACTAGAAAACAGCATTGTAACAAGTTTGAGAACTTAAAAATTATTTTTAAAAAATTCTGATGTTTCTAATGTGGATTTGATGCTATTCAGGAATTAAGTTTAATTGAACAAGCCTCCTATAACCTGGGGACCATGGCAGGTGGAGCTGTAAAGCTGAATATGACACAGTTCTTTACAGTCAAAGAGATTTACATGTAAATTCTTTTCTTAGCACACAATGGGAAAATTATGATTCTAATTATCAAAAGAAAAATAATCCCCTGTAGAAATAAAATGTTAAGTATACTATAAATAACAAGGAACTGAATATTCATTCCATAAAATATTCTTATATCAGGCTAAGTAATTTTTTCTTCCACGTTTCTATTCCAGTTCCTTTTCATGACCTCAATCCGTACCTTCTCCACCTTACTGTCATGGTCAAGTTCTGGCAAGCACAATGTGCCTCACCATGTATTTTCTCCATTGGGTACACATTACAGCCAAAGTGTGACAGGCATTAGTTGCAAGCAACTTCTCTGAAATACTGATTCAATTAAAAAATTCTTGTACGTATGCAAGGTTTGAGAGTTTTCCAGGGCAGTACCCATGGGGAGGAAGCAGAAACTAACCTTGCTTTTGCTGTCCTACACCTTAGAGGTGCTGTTCTGCCTGAAGATGAGTTTATTGACATCTGAACCACAATTGAAATTTATCTCAGATTTTCATAGCGTAGAGTCCATTTTGCTTTCTCTGTACCTCAGAGAGAAACAATACTGTGATGGAGTAATGAAATAGAGGTAAGATGAATGAAGATAATGGATAATGAAATTGGAAAAATACAAAAAGCAAACAGAAGGAGGGAAATAAAGTGAGAAAGATGGGAAATGAAACGGGAGATGAAGCCTTTGTTGCCAACATGGCGGTACTTTGTCTTCACACATGACTACCATCTTAAAAATAAAAGTAACTTTTTTTTTCCAGTAGAATGGCAATAATGGACTGAATTTCCAGAGAAGATTGTTTGGGAATGTGAAGTGGATACCTCAAACATTTCTTTTCTGAATCACCCATATGGGTTTTTAAAAACCATATCTAGGAAAATAAGTGTAATCATTTTGTGCAGAGTGATAGATGTGGTTTTGGTTTAAGAATCAGGAGATTTGTATTCTAGATTTTTAATTGGCTAGAAGGATGCCTGATTTTACTCCCAAGCTTCTTGGAGTTTCATTTATTTTATCGGTAAGGGAGAATAATATCTGTTTATAGAAAAAGGTGGTTATAATAAACTAATGCAAAGAAATTTGGACTCCAAAAAAGTTAAAATGAAATTAAAAGAATTTATGTTACCTTTGCTCTTTTTTTCCCATTTACTCTAAGAATATAATTTCTCTGAAGGATTTAATTAGAAATTAGGATATTTTAATTAGTGATTTTTAAGTTCATGGTCTAAAGCATTGATGCTGAGATATTATAAGAACTCTACCAATCCAATCATAGTATTTAGAGGAGATAGCTAGCTCCACACCTTAAAGGGGAGTGAAATCACAGTGTTGCTATCAGAGGAACTGTAGTTCTATAAGATAAATAAGAAATAAGGAATAATGTTTAAAAAATTCAAAACAGTAGACAATTCTTAAAACTACAATGGCAGGCATATTGCCTCCACAGAAGTCTTAAAAAGAGGAATGGGAGGGATTCAAAATTTGTGGGATTCAGTATACTTACAAGGAAGAATTTTCATCAGGATGCTAAGCATTGAAAAGTTCTTCTAAGGGGATTTGAACTTTTTAGAAAGAGATTCTTTTAAAATAGATGGAAAGATTTTATTATAGTTCTGCTTGATGTTAGAGCATGAATTACATAGATCCATAAGGATGCCTAACTCAGGTATAATTGTTTTTAAAATGCTCTATAGTTTACAAAAAGCAATATCATAACATTAATGTATTCACAATAACAGTCTTTGGATGTGTGGATGATAATCAGAAAAAAATAGCATTTTACCCACAATGCCAACAGCAGTACGTATGTTAACTACGTCTTGAATTCCAAGAAGAAAGGAAACTATAGTCTACAAGATTACCCTACCTCTTGCAGTAGCTGTTTGCAACAACTGTATCAGGCAGATCCCATAGTCTGTGGTTTAGATAAATGATAAATCCTATCAGCAATCATATGAGATTCATTATCCCATCTTTGTACCCCCTTCCCACTTTCATTTTTATTTCTGAAATCATCTATTCTATTCTATGTAGTACTCAAAGCCCTGTGGGTTTTTGTGGTGGTCAGTTATCTAAGTTTATCATGCTCATCAGTCGATAATGATTTGCATCTCTTCTGTTAATTTTCCCCTTCATTTTCTCTTCCCTGATCCCATTCCTTTTCTTTTATATGTATTCACTCTAAGGTATTTCACCTACTTTAAATTCTTGGGGAAAAAGTATGATTGTGTGAGTGGCAGCAGGAAATGGTAGTTAAAAACACAGGCTCTGGAAATGGACTCTGTGAGTTTAGCCCTGGCTCCGCTGCTTTCTAGTTGTGTAACCAACCATGGACAGGTTACTTACACAACCCGTTTTGATTTTTTCATCTGTGATCCCTGCGGGGTTTCCCAGGAAGTAGACTCTGCGTTTGAGGTTTGTACATTCAAAGTTCCCTGAGCAGTGCCCTCAGGATCAGCATCCTGGTGGGAAGAATGTAGGATTGGGCAGAGGGAGTGGGACTGGTGCAGTTTTAAGAAGCCAAGGCAGGGCCCATAGGAGGCCTCAACAGAGGATGGCCCCTGTGAGTTGTCTGTAATCGGGATGATGGGGCTGGGGCTTCCCACCCCACCGTTGATCACTACTGATGTGGGTGACACCAAGAAAAATGTGCTACCTCGGTCCAGGTGGCTCTCTTCAGCTACAGACTAGACCTGGAGAGGGACTCCACTGTGAGTTGTCCGTGCACAACATTCCCAGCGACTGAGACGGGGGAAAAGTGCACGTTGCACCATGGCATCCTCTACAATCTGTAAAATTTAAAACAAGGAACAAAACAGACAAAATTCCTGCCCTTGTAGAGCTTGTTTCTTGTGAAAAGAGCCAAATAGTAAACAAATAAACAAGAAAAAATATAGATGTCAGATGGTGAATGCTATGTAGGAGGGGAAAAGTGGGATAAGGGAAGGTGGAGGGTTGCTAATGTATATGGCGTGATCAGGAAGGCCTGGACAAAGGTGAGGAGGAAATGAAGGAGCGAGGCTTGCAAATAAGCCAGGGAAGGGCATTCCAGGAGAACTGCAGTGCAAAAGTTCCAATGCAGGTGCATAAGGGGTGTTTCAAGAAGATCATGGATATTAGTTGGACTGAAGTGAGTGAAAGGGTGCTTGGAGATAAGGAAGAGAGATGAGAGACCCTCCTGTGGGGTTTGCGTCTTCCTGTGAGTGAGCTGGGAGCCATTGAGGGTCTGCAGCAAAATGTTGTGATCCGACTGGTGATTTTACAAGATTTGTGTTGAGAACACACCATGTTGAAGTAAGGGAGGAAGTGGGGAAGACTCCTGTGATTAAAAGAGAAAAAGATAACCTTTCTTTTGTCTGGTTGTCATTGATGTTCAGAAGTGTGTGGTATATTCTCCAGAGTATCCCTCGTCTATCTCAGATGTATCCGTCTGCTGCCTGTCTGAGGGACACTGTCCATGATCCTTTGCAAATAGATATCCTAGGTTGTGCAGGAGATGAATTCATTTTTTTTCTCCTAAGGTATTTTCATATTTAGGGTTTTATTTAAGATGTCCTTCTCTTGTTTTGATATTTGTAAGCAAGCAGAACCTTTCAATATTACCAGACAGTATTTAATACATAAGAATCTCTCTGCATGCTGCAGTGCCTGCCAAATTGCATTGACTTTTGTTTCAAATTTGGATTTGAAAATATAGCTTTTTTTTTTTACTGTACTAGATGTACAATACATATTGTGGCATATGATTTTCAATGTGTACTTAACAAAGAGCAATTTCATTTTCTCTGGTAAATTACACACTTGTTATAGCTTTGGGATTAAAAAAAATCTAGGAATAAATAGAAAACAATATGTTTAAATAATGTAAGCATTCTGGCTCAATGAGTCAAACCAAAAGAATTATTCCAGTGACTTTCAGTTAGTAAACTGGTTCTGAAGATATTTTAGTTTTGCATTCCTTGATGGTCCCTCTCTGAGAAGAATAAAAGGAGAATTAGCTGGATTTTAAATAAGGTTGGACCGATGTTTCCAAGAACTTAAGCAGATAGATCATTTAAACTGGATCTATTCCTAATTAAACATTTATTTAATATAACATAATAAATAAATGTATTTCTTATAAACTTAATCTTCTTCCTTGTTTTCTCTCATTTTCCAGCTCCTTTTCTCACTCCTTAATTCCATAATTTGGCTGATTGGATGCCTGTTCTGACATTACCTTCTGATGGTGAAGGTCACAAACAGAAAAACTCACTATTAGTGGAATCAGTTAAAGAGGGAACCCATTTCTAGTATGGCCTCTACACAAAATTAATGTACTCCACACATATTTGATCCTGGCTAAAGTGAGAAATTCTGCATCATCTTGGAAGCACTGAATTAGGGCAAGAGTCATTTCAGACACATTGACTGTCCTCTCCGGAGACTGTAGCACTAACAGAAAACCATGACCTTTAGCAAGTAGAATTTCTGACACATTGATTTAAGTGATAGTGGTGGAAACTTGGTGAAGAGACATATTGAACCATACAGTATCATCTTTCCTGAACACTTTGAGCTTTCTGATGCAGTTTGAGATCTAATCCTTAAGGGCTGGAGAGTTTACAAGATTGAAGATTTTATTCAGTTACTCAAAAGACAACCATAATAGCATCTTGAATGTTCTTATCTTTGAAAGTAGGTGTTATTTTTAAATATAATTAAAGAGAAACAGCTAGCAGTTTAGAGAGAAAAAAGGGAATTAGTAGCAGACTTATACTGCATCTTAAATAGTGGGATGATATTAAACGGTTATATTCTGGAAGCTCATGTCCTCACTGCTTTTGAGGTCCATGGTGCCCAAACACATTCTGGCAAGGATTCAGGAAACACCCTTGACCTTCCACAAAGGGAGTGCTCCCTTATACCAAACTCTGCTTTGAAATAGAATGTGGCAGAGTTATAAAGCCAGTCCAGTCCTATAAATCAGCACACTGTGTGAATTTTCTATCGTGAATAGTTCCCAGATCTCTATGTCCAGACCCTTCACCAATCTCCTGTTCTAGTTCCTAGTCATCTCTTGTCTATAACATTGAAAAAAAGCTCCCTAATGTCTCCCTTTTTCTAGTCTTGTCATCCTAAAATTTTCCTTACGTGCACAGTCAGAATGATTTATAGAAAATACTTATCTGAGCATATCATTCCCCTGCTTACAACCCAACAATGGCTGTCCATCATCTTTAGAATAAAAGTCAGTCTTCCCAGTAGGAGGTACAAAGACCTCCAGAATTGCTCCAGTACCTGCCTCTCCATCCTCGTCATTAATCTTCTTCACCTCAGAGTTGACGACTGCAGCATACCTTTTCATTGAGAGTAGTTCATTGGGATACAACATCAATAAATTCCATGCCGCTTTGCTTTGCTAATGCTCTTTCCTCTTCCTGAAACCTGTCCGTTGCTTTTGCTTTGATATTATTCATCTTCCAAGACTAAATCAGGGACCATATAATACAGCAAGATTTCCTTCAGTCTGCTGATTGGACTAAATATAATTTTACATTGTATTGCCAATCTGATTCATTGTAATAGGCTGCTTGTATATGTGCCTAGAACTAATTATTAATATCCCTAAATGCAGACCACAAGGCCACGTGCTTAGTAGGATCTCACTAAATATTTGCTCAGCTGAACTAAGGCTCTAAAACTAACCCCCCAAAAAAGTGTGCTTAAATTTTGAAATGTTTCTATTCTCATTTGTGTACTACAGTTTAAATTATTTGAAATTCTGAAGTAAAAGTTAAATATGAAGAGTTTTGTGGGCTAAAATAAGTATAGAATTATTTTAACATAATAGGAAAGGACTAGAAAAACAAAACAAAACAAAAAGTAAGAGCATGATCCTTCCACCAAGAATAAGGCAAGAAGATGATAATCGTGAGCATAAAACAGCTTTGGAAACAAGCACCTGCTTATCCAGGACCCTAAAGAAAATCAAGGGAATCCAAGAGAAGCCTAGCAAAAAATGGGTTGCAAGTTTAAGCCAAAAGGCTTTGCTTTTCCTTTGCATTTCCTATCAGTGCATGGCATTTGATACTAGTAATAGCAATTTGTTCCTTTGTGATTTACCTCATTCTCCTTAAAAGTGGTGTGCAGAGAAAAAAAATTGAAGTTATTTTAGGATTCTAGTTAGTTTGTAGGTAATTGAGGTAATTTTACCCTATGTGAATGCTTTATCCCACATCCAAATTACTTATTAAAATACCAAATGACTTTGGCCAGAGAATAGAATCATTTGGAAATCCGTTTGGTACCTTCATTTAATTTGACATTGAACCAGTGGAAAAAAGCCTGTCTTTTCTGAGTTTTCAAGGAATTATAATGATTACCCCACATAAAATGTACTTTAACCATAGAATAATATTACTTGGAAAATAAAACACTGGATATTAGTTCTTTATATCTAGAAAGTTTCTTAATTTAATGAAATAAGAAAGCAGGACTCTGTGAGCTTCAGCTTTCAGCTTATGAAATATGCAACAGTATGTGGAGGGGAAAGGGGAGCCTTCACATGATGCCATGGAGATTCTAGAGGAAATGATTTTAAAGTAAGTCACTGCGGTCTCATCACACTGAAAGTAAAGATGCAACCAGCAGTATGTAGTAGGTGCTTGATAAATATTTGTGAAATTAATGCACGGATGAATGAACTGGCAGAGCAGTGATGTCAACTCCTACGATAGCAACGAACTGATGCATGTGTGAACAAGAAGGCCACTCTCCTACCTCCCAGTAACTGCTAACTATGGCCCTCGACTTACTTAGAGTAGGCATCAGAAATGCCGTGAGATGTCATTCTTCAAGAAATCTGCAGAGTGATTCTATTTCTTCCACCAACTCTGAGTCACAGCTCTTCCCCACATCCCCATGCTTTTTTTTTTCATCTATTTCCCCCATGAATGAAACTGCAACAATATGGTAATGCTGTGCTCAGATATAAAAGAAGATATTTATAGGGGATAAAAAGGAGAGTTTGGAGAAACAAGATAGGAGAGCAATCTGGTAAGAGAGAAAAGGACTTTTCAATGTAAAATGTCAGAAAAAAAGGAGAAATCGGTGATGTTCAACGTTTTGTCGAAAGAGGTTTTTAGTGTCCATGTAAGACACAGAAAATGTGGAATGTTAAATAGCTTCAGACTTGGGTAGGCTCTACTATTGTTTTTTATATGTTCCAACTCTTAACATTTCTTTCCATATTAACACTTCAAATACTTGCTCATTTAGTGCATTTCTCCCTCAATAGTTTCTATACCCCAACAGAAACATGTTTTGAGAAGAAAATCAAGAAAAAGTTGTTCCAGACACAGATTTTCTTCCTAACTCTATCCCACACAGATTTTTCTCACCCATCTAACATAGCATTTAATGCTGCCAGAGGATATTTCATTAGGAAAAATAGATTTTGTTCTTGCTAGACAAGATGAAGGTTGAAATCAATGCTTCGTACTGCTGAGTAGGAGATCTGACAACCTTCCCTTATCCCAGCACTTTTGAAATGTGTTCGGTAGAACTTGAATGCCTCAAGATGCTATTATACCAGAGGGTATCCAGTTAAGTGAGATAGAGAAATGGAGCATATTTTAACCCATTTTGAAGGGTCACAGATAGGGTGACTACCTTGCTCTAATTTACCCAAGACGTTTCCAGTTTTCACATGGAAGATCCTGCATCCCAAGAAACTCCTCAGTCCTGCAAAAACAAGGATGATTGGTCACCTTAATCACATAGGAAAGGCTAAGAAATCTTACAGTAAAGAAGGTTGCTAAATTTTGTTTAAACAATATTTTAAAAGAACACCTGACCATAAAACCTTTTTCTTAAAGAAATGTATTAAAAATCAAAGGAATTAGTAATCTGCGGTACACACTTAGGGAAACTCTGTTCCAACCCCATCCATTTGTCTCTTGGCCCTTGCAATCTCATTAGCAGTGTTCTCTCCACTCCCCTGTGTTTTTGCAGGGCATATGGAAACCTGAGGAATGATCTACCAATTGTAACTGCTGGAGTCTCCTTCTGAACCTTAGAAGGTTCAGTCTTAAGTCTTAAGGTACTTAGGTCTTAAGCTGGAAACGTAAAAGAATTTCCATATAGAAAGCATTTCATCACTTCAAAATCATTCCCTTTTCCCAGTCTTTTTCACAAATATTTACCTGTCTTAATGCAAATCTTTTAGGAATTTCTACAGGAAGGTAAGGAAACTCTTTAAAAGATCTATATTACAAGGTATTTTCTTACTTGCTATTATATAATTCTGGATGAGTCTTGAATATATGTTGGGCAGTATGTATAAATTAAAAATAGATATATTAGTAGAGAGTTTGGGGGATGCCATTATATGACAACGTAAGCATCCATGGAACTCTCCTCTGATCCTTTTCTGTGTAGGAATGACCATATCTAAGGGGAGAGGACAAGGAGATAAAAATGCATAAAATGGAATATAAATCTTTTCAATGTCTGCAAAGGGAGAAGAATTCAGATTCATAGCTGCTTAGTTCCATTCAATCATTTTCTTTCTTTTTAGCCAATGGTTAAAGGCTTGATCTGGTCGAGCATATCCTATACTTGCCAACGAATCACAAACTAGTACAGGTACCTCTTCCTGCACCTGCAAATTTGGTCATAGAAGGCAAAGCCTATTTTAGTGAACTACAAAGGATTAGCTAAGTGGATTCATGAAAGGAACTCTGTTACACTGAATAATGTATTTGTTTCAGCAAAGACAATTTTTTTTAAATTTAGAGATTTTTTTCTAACTTTTTCTGAGTAGTTTTCAGCTCTAAATATCTGAGAATTAAAACGTCCTGCTCCTGACATTTCTAGCACACAGTATTTACTGATAATGCTGAGAGAGCATTCCTTCTGACAAAATTTCTAATTTTCGTACCTCTGGGATAAGGCCAAGCAAAAGAAAAATGCTTTAGCTGCATACTACTCCCTGAGGTTACTGGGAGTGAAAAGGAATAGCTGGAAAAGTACTAAAGATAGTATATTGCTTTTAGCTGTGCTGCTTTCCAATTGGCCAATTATAGAAACACTGATAGAGACATATCACTGCTAATTTATATATACATATAATTACATGAATCACTAAAGTTTATATAGTTTATCTGTTCCAATAATTGATAAGCCCAGTGTAACACTCTAAAGACTAATGTACTGTCTTTTATTAAGATACTTATAATGAGCACCTACTCTGTGTCAGGTATTTCATATAGCCGTGCAGTAAATACTTGTCATAACTCACAAGAAAGACACATCATCTCCATTTTCCAAAGGAGAAAATAGAAGACACAAAGGTTAACTTACTTGTCCACAACCGTGTAGTTAGTGGCACAGCCAGGATTTAAACCCAGGCCCATGAAGCTCCATGGTTACTCTTCTTCACTGTTTCCTGTGTAGTCTGCCATATATTTTAAAATCAGAGATTCAAAATTAAAATATAACACCTTTCATATTAAAATATATTAAACATTTATTAATTTGATTAAAAGGAAGATGTTGCTGTTAAGTAGGAATTCTGCACCAATCAGAGAGACATTGATGCCTTTTGTTTTGTGTGGTGTGACTTTGGCTTATTAGTCCTGTGCACCCACACACACACACACACACACACACATACACAGTTTATTTTTTTTATTGAGAGCCTCTATTCCACTAGCATTTTCTGGTAATATAGTACATGCCTCTGTGTTACACTATATATTCTCTTTGTTTGATAACATGGCATAATATTATTATACTTCGTGACAGCCATGTTTTAAATGCTTGAGATTCAGAAAGAAGTCCCTGTTTGTGAAGCTCATTTCTACAGGGAAGAAACAGACATAAGCCAAGTAAATAAATAAACAAGAACATTTAAGAGAGTAATAATGTCTTTCAATAAAGTAAAACAGGGTGATGTAATTCAGAGTGACTGGGTTTTATGGGAAGAGTGAGATTTGCACTGAACGCCTGAATTAGAAAAAAGAAATGTGCACCAAAATCCTGAGGCAGGGCACTCAGAGCAAAGAGAAAAGCAAATGCCAATGCCTTAAGGGAGACTTTAGTGAAATCCAGAAATGGAAAGAAAGTAAATGTAGTTTGAGCACAGTGAATGAGCAGGAAAATGGTAGAAGAAGAGAGTGGAGAAGTGGTAAAGAATTTGGGTTTTATTTATAGTGTCATGGGACGCATCTGGAGGAGAGTAATATAATCTGGCTTATATTTTTAAGACTGTTCTGGCTGCTGTGTGGAGAATGAATTATAGATGAAACAAGAGAGGAAGCAAAGAAATCAGCAAAAAGGATTATCGTGGTAGAATAGGTAAAGATGACCCTGATCTAACTAGGATGGTGGCAAAAAATATGGTGAAAAGGTGCCACATATATACTGGTGTCCCAGGTCTACTCAAATTATCTTTCATTCCTTTCCATATCGGCATTGGTGTGAACAAAAATGTTGCATGCCAATACAAAGAAGGATCTGCAAAGAAGAAGGAAAAATGATAATCCTATCACCTCATTTTGTGCTCTTCAAATTCTCCATGTACATTCAGCATGAATGAATATATAAGTTTACTTTTAAGACATGGAAATGTTTCATAAAAAGCATCATTTTAAAAAACCAAAGCCCATGCCTTGCGCCTATTGTATTCATCTAAGGCAGTTTTCTCAGACTTCAAGAGGGAAGCAGATTGATGTACTTTTGGGGTTTGCAACCAGTGACTTTTCAATAAAGTCTGCATCTCTTGATGTTTTTTGTTTTTCATTTACCGTCTTAAATTTATACCACTTAAGCATCATCATTGGTATGGCAGCAAAAAGGTAAAATATAAAAATAGACAGCTCTATAATTTGGCCTTTAAATGGCTTTACATATTTATATTCTACGTAGGGTATGTAACAGATTGTGATAACAGAATCAGGTATAATCAAATTGCAGCCTTACAAATATAGCAAATATCATGAAACAGCTCCCTTCTGCTGACTCAAAGAGTGGGAGTTCCACTTCTTTCATTATATTTTTTCTGTAACAGCTTATCACTAGCAACACCTTTATAGCAATTCTCCTGCTTTGTCAGTGTGAATGTCCCCACAATAGCACTTTACCTATATTTGCCATTGATTCTTGCATTGGATTTTCTTCTCTGAAGACAACCAACTTGAGTGGCTTGAAATATAAAGCCTATGGCATCCACCTTTAGTTTCCCAGTTCACATAGCAATATAGTGAAGTCATTTTCAAATTCAGAAAACCCAAGGCCCTCAGATAGACTTTGACCTTCATGGTGCTACTCTATTTCATTTCTCTAAAGCCTATAGCCTTTCACTTGTGCTGTTAGAGGGAAAAATTGTACTATTTATATATAGCATCACTACAATTAAGTTCTGCTTGTTACTACGTCTGAATGCAATTAAGGACACCAGACCATACTGAGAGTGACAGTCATTTAGTTCACTCACCTCTCCACTTGGATGGAGGCTTAAAAGGTACTGTCAAATATTTGTAAAGGTGTCTTTTGCATATTTCTTTCACAGAGATTTTTTGAGAGTGAGTAGTTTTCCTGTTTTGTTTTGCCTGGGGTTGTGGTTTGTTTTTTTTTAAACTCGTTTAGCTTTTTCTTCTCTTTAACCCTAAACTGCAACTCTGTTTTACTGTACAACTCACACTGGATTCATGAAGTGGGAACAGTGTTGTACCAGTAGGGGGAGCTCATATCATGCCTATTTTGTGGGTTGTAGAAAAGTTACTTTGTAGGTTTGCGTAGTTAGCGTGGAGCTATTCTATCTCTGAAACCAGCAAAGATTCTCGGTTCGAATAAAAGTTATTTCCTCCAGTTGAAAAGTAAAAATTTGCTAAAGTTGTAAATCTACACTACAGTGAGAGTTTAGGTGGCTTTGGTTAACGAGCCCGCATGCTATGGTTGAATTTTTCAGAGAGCTGAAATGTGGAGGCTTTAAAACGTGTTCAAAGATTTCTTTCTTGGTGTGCATTATCAAACTACTTTCCTCCGTAAATAACAGACACAGCCCCTGATTTTAAGGGTGTTCGTTTGTTTATGACTGTAGGTCAGTATAAACATGGTAGGTGCAGATGTGAGTGGCAGTGGAGCTGGGGCTGAATGGATACTGCTTGCACTCTTAAACATGCTTTTCTCATAAATATCCCTTAAGCAAGTTTGCTTTGAGGCCATTTGCCTTTCTTACTAAATTGGTGTTAAGCATCATCTGATGGGCACCAGGATCATGATCAGCTAACTTTCACCTGAATCAATAAGGAATCAGGGCCTAAAGCATCCTTCTCCCACTCCTTTTTCTCCTGTAAGGTTGTTTTAAGTGTCCTTTAAGTTGTCAGTGGCCTTCAAACTACTCTCTGTAATTTTGGAATCTCTAATATGTGAACATCAAGCCCCTCACTGTGCTGAATGTGTTTTTCCATTCCTCCTGCATTTAAAGTGTTCACAGGAAATGCTCATTCTTTATACTTTATGGAGCACCTATTTAAAGCCAGGCACTGAGAAAGAGATGAGAGATTAAATATCAAAGATGAACAAAATGGGTCTCTACCCACAATAAACTTGGGGTCTAGGCATTTCACCACTTGGTCTGTTTGGAAAAGGATGGCTCCAAAGGCTGTTTTCCTTATCAGAAGAAAAGGGCACAGTTGTCTCCAAACTGGTCCGAATGTTTGACTTTCAAACCATTCCTGACTCAAGCCAGTTGACTAATTGCTTACATTATGCATAACAAATTGGAAAGTCTTTGAGTTTGAAAGTACACAATGCTGCATTTGGATGGACTTTACTTATGTAACCACTTCGTTCATACAATTTTCATCCAAATGAATGTGCGATTTCACAGGTGGAATCTGTGTCGAAACATTGGTGTGGAAGTGGCAGAGTGGGAGGGAGGAGCAGAGAGGAATGTGAGGGGGATGGGAAAAGGAGACTGGAAGATGGTAGAATGTTCCCGGGCATTTACTCTGTTTCCTCGGGCTTAGTGCCACAATTGTCCAGCAATTTTCTAGCAATGAAATAACTGTCCTATGGTTGATAAGCCTTTAGCATGACAGAGTGATGACCCTAGACTGGATTCTCAGATTTAAATAGCTTTTTGGCTCCCATGAGGCAAAGTTCTCTTCTCCGCTCTCTTCAAAATAGACATTCTTCTGCTGTCAGCTTTGCCACTGCTTATTGTTCCCACATCGCTGCTTAATTACCATGGCATCAGTGCTGTGGCCGTGGCCTGTTCTCCCCACATTTCTTTTTCCATGTATCTTATTTTTCCTGACTTGGACCTACTTGAAGAAGCTGTTCTATAAACATTGTCAGTCCTGCGTGGGCAGACTGACCATGGCCTTGTGCAGAGGCTGTTATATTGTGGAATGTGTGTAACTTCAATTTCAGGGCCCCTCACTTTGCACAGACCCCTTTCAGGCCTCTATACATATCTGAGTATTTGCCACGTTGTTTTATTTTTTCCCACAGAAGTTCCACGGAATTGTATAAGCTCAGGCTTTACAGAAACTTGGGTCTGTCTCTGCCCATGAGTTTTAGTAATCAGATCTTTGGCTCACTTTTCAGTTATTGGGTTGGCCAAAGGGTTCGTTCGGGTTTTTCCATATGATCTTATGTAAAAACTTGAAGTTCTTACTGAAAAACTTGAATGAACTTCTTGGCCAACCCAATGCTTTGTTGTTTGTTGTTGTTTTGTGGTTCTGTAGGTAGATTGTTGCAGTGCTGGTTCTTTTCTTAATGAATATTTTGATTTTTTTTGGTTTTTCCAAGCATCTTCTTAGTCCAGAGTTGTGTCAGGAGGCAGGTTTTCTAATAGAGTTTAATGGACTTTTCAACAATTCTGATAAAACATGATATATTAAATCTCTATCACTACGTATTATGATATAGATATCACATGAATGTATTCCACAAATTGCACAGCGTTTGAGCCAAACCAAATGGTGATATATACCATTAATATGACTTACTCAGAGACTCATATTTCAGTCTCAATAGTGATTTTGAAGCTCAGCTCCTTGCAAAATCTATGGGGTATTTTCTCAATTCCACTCACCTTGACCTCCTTCCCATGTATATGCACACACTTGCTCCACCTCAGAGGTCTAAGGCTCTCGAAATCTTAGAAGGCAGTTCCAACAAAGTGCCTCTTTCTCAAGCAGTAATGTCACAATGGAAAATATCCTGGGAATACTAAGCCTCTGGCAGGCATAAAGTCAGTCTAAGGCATTGCTAAAGGAAACAGTGACCCAGTACTCCTCACTGGCCCTATTACTTTTCATCATTAGCCCCGGTCTCAAACAAAACTGAAGTTCAAGTCCTGGATTTCGACTTCCAGGTCTCCAAACAACTGCTATGGTGAATGACTTTCATTCATTACCTCAACATTTTATGTATCAGGCACTTGTTCTGGGGATATAGGAGTGAATAAAACAGGCAATAATGTTAACATGGCAGTGAAGTTTAGTGGAGCAGGGCAGTGAGGTGATAGAGAATGAAGTATGGGGAAGGACTTTTTAATTATCTGGAGTATTTCCTTGAGGCAGATCTGCAGACTTCCACTACTAAGCAGTTACAGTAGCCCATTGCTCAAACGGACTGCTATGACAGTTCTTTGCATTACCAAATTTTATTAGATGTTGGGTCCATACAGAGGTTAAGCTATACAAGGCAGTAAACTGAATACGAAGTCATTAAAAATTAAGTTTTATGTTATTCTTTTGGGTGTCATGAGAGTAGCAAAACTAGCACATTCAGTTCCCAGAATCACGGCTTTGTCATGAAGATGAGTCACGGTGAATGAAAGGGACCATATTTTAATGAACCAATCTGGTTACTGCAGCTCATCTTTGCTCAGCAGCAGACTGCCTAGGGAACAGGAAACTATCTATTTTTCAAATGAAGAATTCGTCTCCGATGCCATCCTTCTGTCTTGACTCCCCTCTCAACACTACCCACTCTGTTCCTTCCTGAATACCCTCTTGCCTTGGGGGTTTTCCTTAACTACAGATACCAGTAGCAGAAAGCAGTCTCAATTATAGCAGTTGCAATTCCCCATTAGGCATTTGTTGACAAATAGGAACCAAATGTTTGCTATGCATCCACTGTGTTTACAGCACAGTGGGGTTAGGAAGGAGTCTTATAAGGCAATCTCCTCTCTTACACTTATGCTCTCTTACTCTTATGAAAAGTAGCTCATAGTCCCTTAAGAGAGTGAAAACATATATATATATATATGAAATAATCAGACCAAAAAGTGTGACATGTAGGCGTTCAGAAAGGAATGATTGATCAAATGGTAAGATGGTAGGTAGTCAGTAGGAAGAACCTCAGAAACGAGACAGGACGTGAGTTAAACTTTAAAGAATAGTTTAGGTTTTGAATAATTTAGCTTTTTTGTCGTTTTCCAATTTTCTTTCCTTTTAAATTCACAAACTAAGCATTTCCTCTTGACACATGGATAGTGCACAATTATTTTTTATTCCTGGTTTCAGCTGATCATTTTATGAGTGGTTTTAGTTATTTTTCCAGCTCTAGGAGAGGATTCATACTTTGAATGCTTAGTTTTGAGTCTCTTAGTGGTTCCGAATGTGTGGAGTAAGACATTCTAGTGTGGGGAACTATAGTGGAGACAAAAAGATAGGGGAAATTAGCTATTTTCAGTCTCATCACTGTAACCATAGGTAAATTTTTATGACTTGAGATATTCTGATATATGTGTTAAGGTAGATTTTGAATATATTGTTTTCCACTGAGTATCATGTAGTATTATTTTGAAGATATGATAATTAGCTCCAACTATGTGCCATGTAAAATACTTTACTGATGGTTAAAATTCTGGCTAGTATCAGAGCTGGCTCATTTTCACTTTAAAAATGATACATCTAGAGTTACAAACTTCTTGATACTTGATATATTAGATGTATAATCTCTAAAACATATATCCAAATATCCAAATAAGGGTTGTTCTTCAAATTTGATACTTCATGAAGTTATAATCACACTTGAATAATAATGCTGTCAGTCACTAGATTTTCTAAGTCTATGTTTCAGTCTTTCTTAGAGAGCCAGTATACAGCTGCACAAATTTCCTTACATTATTGTGAAATCTAATTGAAACACAAATGGCATTGCCCTTCTTGGTCACCTGCCTCATTCTTTCATGTGACAAACATTATCCTCCTACCCTCAGTGTTTCAGGCCCTGTGCCAGGGAGGCATGCATCCTGCCTGTAAGGAGCTCACCACCAGTATAAGTGGACAGGCAAGAGTTTGGCCAAAGATTAAGAAGGAAAGGGCCGTCAGAGGCAGAGGAAATGGCATATAAATACATGGAACTGTGGAACAGCATGGCATTTTCAGGGAACAACAGATGGTTTGGCATAACTAGAAAGTAAAATGCAGAGACAGGAAGGTGCATATGACAGTAAAAATGTTATTTTAAGCCAGACAATGGAAGATTTTCTTAAGCTTAAAAAGACTTCGTGTTATCACAGATTTTATCTGTCCCTTTTGCCACAGTCTGGAAGGCTGCTTTACTTTTACTAAAATTTTAAAAATTCAGGACAAGAGGAACAGATGGTATAGATAAACCTAGAAGTACAAGGTGTGGTATCAAAGTGATGTCTTCTCATGAGCTAATTATTTCCCTGTTCAGTCCAAATAATTGAGAAAACCACAGAGGGTACTGAAACTCACTTTTATGTGTGTTTTCATTGTTTTGATACTTAAAATGCCTTTTTCTGTTTAATTTCTACAATAAGCTCATGATAGACATTCATCTCCCCATTTTACAGATGGGAAAATTGAGGCTCAGGGGGAAAAATGCCCAAGATTTCCAGGTTACTAAGAGACAAAATCAAGATACAAGCATAGATCTGTCCATCGCCAATGTTAATGGTTTATACTGTGCTGACACTTTCCCTGAGTCAGGTTTCCTTTATATCATATTTGGATGGGAACACACTCTGTTCTGAAGAAAATCTGAATCCTTCATTAAACTGTCCCAAGTGTCAGGATATGTTGATATTGATTTCCCTAAATCACAATATTTACATTAAACATTCTGGAGGTTGCCAGAGAGAGAATTTCATAGTTTTCTGATCCTTAGCTTTCTATAAAAGCTATATCTCGGCCCATTAATCCTCAAATTAGGTTAAAGAACAAATGGGAATATTACAGAGTCTCTGAGTAAGACAAGGCTCTCAAGCATGACCTGAGGAAGCGTCTCTTGACCTCAATTCCTCATCTCTAAAGTGGAGGGTTTGGACTAACAACCTCAACAGTTCCTTTGCGTGGCCTCAGGTTTCTGCACAGAGTCCAAAATAAATAGCATTTAATTCTATAGATACAGTATGTGCTGGCTTAGAGGTGAGAGAACACTTTAACTGTGATTATTTATAACTGCCAAATTCAGAATCAGATTTGAGAACTGTGATTTTTGTGTTTATTTTTAAGTACTCTCATGGCCCGCATATTTCTGGCATATGTAGGATTTGTTGCTGGTGATATACCCGGTTTATAAACAGAAAATTGTTCTTTAAAAACAAAGTACCAATGTGTTTAATTTTTACATCAATGGTAACAAAATAATCAGGAATACCTAGCACAGCAGAGTGCTTGTTCCTCTGGGGAGGCAGTAGGTGGGAGGGGTTAAGACTGCAGGCTCTGTGGCCAGACTCGTGTGGGTTTAAGTCCTAGTGCTGCCATTTCCCAACTGTTGAACTTTCAGCAAGTGAATTCCATGCTCTGTGCCTTCATTTTTTCATAGTTTCTGCCTCATAGGGTCGCTGTGGAAATTAAATGTACCAATGTATGCATAGTAGCTAGAACAGTGCCTGGTCCATACGAACATTCAAGAAATGTTTTTCGTTAGCATTTTTGGATAAGAGATCATTTATTTGAATTAGATAAACTATGGAATTAATGGATGAAATACAAATATTGAAGGGAAGCTCCAAGAATGCAGGGGGGGGTTATATCTTTCTTTCACAGCTATAACCTCAGTGCAACCTAAGTGCCTGGCTCAGATTAGGTGTTTCGTAGGTATTCGTTGAATGAAAGAATAGATCCATTCTAGACAGTGTTGAAAGTTCAGTTACCCTGTATATTCTAAACTTTCCCCTGTATTTTAATGTTTCTTATGTTCAAAAGCATTATACCATATGCTGTAAATCATGCAGTGTAACGAATGATAACTAACAGCTTTGGGCTCTAGACTGGCTCCTGTTTTCAGTTTCTTTGTGAGATTGAGAGAAGAAATATCTGCAAATCTTTGCTATCATGGAAACATTGTTAGGTTTCATCTTTTTTTTTTTTTTTTTTTTACAAGAAAAAAATCAGACCTCTAGTAGTTTAGCCATTACCCAGGTCTTGGCAGTCCTCTTTGTTATAGTAGTGGCTGTATTGATCCAGCTGTTGCAGTGGCTACTTGGGCAGCTGCCAAGCAGCACTGCCAACACCTCGGATGGTTTTCAACTGATTTCAGAGAGAACAATCTGGAAATTCCAGAAATGCTGATCTGCCTCTCCTCTCCCTTGTCCAACTAGAAGCTATAATCTAGAACCATAGATTCCAAATTTAGGATCCTACTCCTCTGGATACAAATTCATGCTTATTTTGAATAGTCTAACTTTGATAAAATCTTACATGCAGTCCTTGTTTTAATAACAATACTTCAGAATTACACGTATGTAAACCAAGTGTTTATAGGATTTTCAGTCTTTATCTTATTTTAATTAAAAACCATGCTTTCTTCTCTTTATTCTTTCCTGTACAGACACTGTCCCCAAGTCACTGTTGATTTGCCAGAATGACAAGGACAGCCACTTTAGTTAATGAAACTAAATTATTCCTCCCAATAGGCTCTAAGTCAAAAACATGCTGATATTTAAGGTGCCTTCCAACTTTATACTATTTTAAATATTTTATTATTGTCTAAATGACTTTGTTGGAAGCAGAAGCTTTGAAAAGAAACAAAGAGATAGGTGCAGTACCAAAATCTGATGGTTGTCACCCAGTGGGGTGCATTGGCCAATAAGAGAAACTTCACTTTTTGTTGCAGAAGAATTATGGATATGCAATTTAAAGTTTCTGGGAAGGGTATGGAAATTTTTGCCATAAAGAGTTCATGGGCTTCCTGGCAGGAAAAAGACAAAAAGCTCTTCTAAAGCCTCTCTCCCCAAGATGCAACATCACAGAAACCTTTCAGAATGGAGGAAGGTGCTTTCCAAAGTCGGGAGAGGGAAGAGCAGGGAAGCTTTCAAAATCAGCTGCATGCAGATGGTGACTGCACTGTCCCCAGCCTCATGAGGGTACTCCTGTGTTTTACTAGGCTATGGAGGTGGAATCCAAGCAGACCCGACCTTCATGGAGACTACCTGAAGAGTCTCCAGACAAAATAGAACACGACTGCTATCAGCCATATGAAGGCACAAATAATTTAGATGGATTATTAAAAGGAGATACTACTTTACTCATTGCCCCCAAACAAATGAAATACAAGCTAAAATGATGAAATTTACTAAAGTTGAAGTTCTCTGTGATCTTAGGAGACATAGGCATCATTGAAGTATGCGTAGTTTCTAAATAGAAACTCTCCGCTGTTCCTGATCTATGTGATTCAAGACAAGAATATCAATTATGTCTAAGTCAGAAGTTTAAATTAGCATGCTTATTACACTAATGTGGGAAATAAAATGTTCATGTTACTATGTCTTAGCATACTCAAGTCATACCCTCAGTCAGAACCATCTCTCACAGGAAGCTCTAACCAACTCTGCTCTGTCCCTTAGAGACAGTTGATACAACGCTACATACTGTTTGGTACCCGATCCCACCCCACCCCACCCTCCATGCACACCTACCATTTCTGGGCAAGATAAGTCACAAACCCAGATTCTAAATACTGAAGTGTAACACTGCCAAGTCAGGTCCCTTTTCTGTATAGTCTCTAACTTCTCTAATCAAAGAAACCCAAGAGAGCCATTGGGGACACACAGAAAATCTTCCCCATTTTTAAGAGCAGCCGTGTCTCTAATCAAAAACGGTTAATGGAATTAGCATTGCATTTAATTTCCCCTGCCTTCAAATTTAAGATACAAGTACTGTTTTCTTTTCACCCTCTCCCTCCATCATGAAAGAATATAAGCTGGTTTTGATAAAATTGTATCTAAAAATGAAAGAGCTACTTTATGTTTATTTACCGATTGAACCTGTGCCAGCAGTTCTGGTGCATCCCTGAGCCGGCATCAGCCATCTCATGCATATTTGAGTAGCATCAGCACTTTCACCCTATTCGCGTCTACAATATTTGAAGCATTAGGATATACATCGGCATCTGTGGCAGATCAGCATCTTTCAAAACAGAAAACAAACACTGTATACAGTCTATAGTATGCATTTTTCATACCACAGGTGTTGTTTTCTCCCCCAGGAAATATAAGAATGGTAAATCAACAGATATTAGCCATCATGAGTTAGGATCTGTCTTCTGAATGACGATTTAAAATAGTCTAATTAGAATGTCCTGTGGTTGGCAAAATACACGATGATCAGCCTGCTCAATAGTTGTTGGTCTCCCATGGACAGAGTAGAGTTGACACTGACACCTGATCGTTGGCCAGCATCAGTGGGTCTGCACAGACGTGGTGATGCATCAGCAAATATGCATTGGAGAGTTGACTATGCATCAACACATTGGCAGATGTGAAATGAATATATATACCAGGAAAAAATTCAGTGGAAGGTAGGATGCACAATCATCTGTGAAAATCCATAACTTTTCAAAAATAAAACTGCTATTTAGGTATATCCTACTGTATAAAATGCATTCAAATTATTTACAAGTGTTAGCATTAAAAATTATATGAACATGTAATTTGGTTTAGTCTCTGCCTTTTCTCATATCTTAAATATATTTCTTTTATAAAGGTCTAATATATCTCTTGAGCAAAAACTAATTCTTAGATTTATAATTTTATCAAAAGTAATAATTCAAGTATTTAAATGCAGGCTCTCTACTGACCACTGAAGAATTTTCTTAAACTTAACATTGCCATGCAGTTTAACTGAGATACCAAATTAATATTTTTATGCATAAGGTTCTAAATTGTAGGGTTCTAATGGAGACTGACATATGACTAGTTCATTCCTACTGTGCATGCCAATTAATTCACTGATACAAGGTTTTGATTAACTGTATTCTAAGTATAGTTGTCTTTGCTTATAAGAAAAGTTAGAAAGCAGTTTTCAGCATTTCTCAACTTTTTAATATTAGTGGCCTATAGATTATGCCAACATAGTTCTTCTGAACATATTACATAAATGCAATTGTCAGTTAATGAATCAAATATCATTAATGAATCAGATGACTGAGTTTATTAAATAATTTTCCTTTTTACTAATCTATAATCTGTGCTCACCTCTATTAAAATAAGTATTTAGCAACTGTCTTCTATGTGCAGGCACCATACTAGCTACCTTCATAAATGCTATCTTTGGCAATCTTTACTACTCCCAATAAGAAGTTCTGCAATTGATGAGTGTGACTCTGCTCCCTGAAGCCACTCATTACTTTTACAGCAGCATCAAATCCTTTTTGCATGACTCTATTGAATTGTATGATGTCTTGGTCTCTCTCTTGCTTAACCTATCTTCCATGAGGCTAGAAATAATTACAACAGCAGTGATACCAAATAACTAGTACCTATACAACAAGATGGCGAGAAATCTGTGATTCTAGTGCCTATTTTAGTCCTTTAAAAATAGTAAAGATAGGGAGATGAAGACATCCTATGGCCAATTATTCTATCTTGATGCAAGCCTTGCGTTTAGTATCTAACAACACAAAAGACAGTTCTTCACTGTCACTCATAGTCACCCCGGTGTTGTCCTGAGCTAGACAGTATGGATTACTGAGTTATGCATGAGATAAAAATTGGCAGCCATCCTAGTGCACTCAGTTCTTAATTACGTATGAATGCATTATTCTTTTGCGGGTAACACGTTTCTCCAGCTTACCACCCCCTAATTGCTATTATGGGACCTCCAGCCCTCTTTCTCCCTGAACAAATGTTTCCCAACCACTCTAGAAGCCCCTAAGGACATGACTCACAAGATTGCTGAACAGTTACCCTCAGCCAACGTGGAACATTTACCATTTTTCATCCTCTTGGGCCCAACTCTTTTTGGTCATATCACTCAGAAAGCCAGGTGCTGGCCTGCTAGCTTCAACCCACTGGTGCTACCACCTGTTCATGCTGCTCCAAGGTCACACTGTATAAATCCTCATCACTAAAGCCCCTCTGCAGGAGTGGGGAGAATAAGGCAGCCATGGCAGGATGGTCCCTAAGGGATGATACTTCTCAGTGGCAGAGAAGAATTTACGTGAGAACATTTTACTCTTTACTTTGCTTACACCTCTAATCTAGAGGACTGTTCTTTGAAATTAACCCCCAATCATCTTTCTTGATTTTCACCAAAAAAAACCACAGCTTGCCTTTCCCAATTTTCCCCTATAGTTCTTTAATCAGCATATTTGCACCCAGACTCAGGTTTCAGATATCTCAAAATTAACATGCAAAAATAGAACACTTGGTTTCCTTAAACAGTTCTCTATACAACAGTAAAATGGTGATCATCTTAAAATATTACCTGGGTCAATGGTTCTCAAATGTTGCTGGACACTGGAATCACCCAGAGAGCTTTGTAAAAATACCTGATGGCCTGTGTTCTTAACCTAGGTAAAAAGTCATCTCTAGGGGAGAAAAACTCAAAGGAAATAATGCTGGATGACCCATCTCATCCTGAATTTTCTAAAGAGAAGGCAAATGTAAACTCAGTGTATTAAATTCAGCCTATTCGCCAAAGCTTTGGAATAGTGACGACTTGTACCGAAGACAAAGGGGCTGAAAAGCAGCATGCCATGTTGGAGGTTCTTCCCCCACTGCCCCTTGTTCCCTAGGATATTGTAATAGAACTGAATGTCAAAGGAAACTGCAAGGTACCTGCTGCTTGGAGTGTGTGCCCAGGAAGCATTTCCAGCTACTTAAGGGTGAGACACATTAGGAAAAGTGACCCAAATCAGAAGAGAACCAAGAGTGAAGCAAAGACCTTAGGATGCAATATAAAGGTGGCTCTACCTGTTTTGTGTATCAGTGTGGAATCATTATGCATTGTGGGATACACCAAAAATCACCCTGCAAGAGATGATTTCAGTTTCTGTTACTTAGATTTGTCTCCTTAACGTTGTAACGAGCCTTCAACTGGACAGTGTTGGGCTGAGCAAGTGAGGGTATTTCCAAGATGCTGAATCAAAGCTTAATTAAAACAAATGAAACTTTCCACACTGGTCCTTATTTTCAGGGGCATGACTGACACCTGGCTACTCCATTTATCCTTTGGTCAGTGCAGGGCCATGTTTTATTGTCAATAAAGACAATTGCTATGTATCACCATCCTTGTTTATATATATTTTTAAAGACACAACTTGGGGACTTCCCTGGTGGCCCAGTGGTTAAGAATTCGCCTGCCAATGTAGAGGACACAGGTTTAAGCCTTGGTCCAGGAAGATCCCACATGCCACAGAGCAACTAAGCCCATGCTCCACAACTACTTAGTCTATGCTTTAGAGCCCACAAGCCACAACTTACTGAGCCCACGTGCCACAATTACTGAAGCCTGCATGCCTAGAGCCCATGCTCCGCAACAAGAGGAGCCACTGCAATGAAAAGCTTGCGCACCACAACGAAGATAGCCCCAGCTCGTCGCAGCTAGAGAAAGCCCGTGTGCAGCAACGAAGACCCAACACAGCCAATTAATTAATTAATTTTAAAAAAGACACAATTTGGTAACTGAATTTCCATTAAGGAAAAAACACAGATTTACAAAAATCAAAAAGGTAATGTAGTTCATTTATTTGCTCAACTAATTAATTTTTAAATTAATTTTTCAGCCATACATATATGGAAGAATAAAATACGTCTCAAAAATCACAATTTATTAATGTCAGCTATAAATAGTGTATGGAAGCGAAACATTGGTTTCCAGAGCTTAAGATGGGATTGCTCTGTGGTGGGCCTGCTGAACCAGGTGAACTTGGAAGTTCTACCTAATCAAGGCACCAAAATATGTATTACTTTACTGTACTTGAAAGTTAGTCATGAAGTTATATAATATTTTGCTCTCATTGGCCCGTGTGTATAGTCACCTCCTTTATGAAGAAATTGTATAGGAATATATGACGGTAAGTATAAAAGATATACTTATTATGACGCCCTTCACTCACTGGAACGTGTGATTGCAACACATTTCATCACAGGCTATCTACTGTTCTTCGGGGGTTAAGACTATAACCATCACTGTCATTACCATAGCACTAATCTTGAGTCCAGTTGCATGGGGCAAGTATAGAAAGAACTTCACCAACTAAGCTCTTACTCTGAACTTCATATCTAAGGCAATGTTTAGATTCAGTGTGCCTCTAATATTTCCTCCCCATCTTCTTTATTCAAAGCTCCATTTCTTCAAATATTAAAAATCTCCCAGGAGAGTCTCTAATAAGCCCTGCTCTCTAATAAAGAAAAGTCCAAATGAAGTTTGAAGGACGAAACAATCACAATTCGAGCCTTTTCTTCAATTCCTCTCCCCTCACTATGCTTGTCTCTCTCGCTCTTGTGTACACACCCACGCGTACATATTTTTGGAGGCAGTAGAGCACTGCTTGCTTTTTGTGCAAATTAAATTGCAAAAAGAAAAAAATGTTGATGTGAAGCTGAAATACACTCATCAGACTAACAAGTGCTTCTGGAAAAGCTTTCACTGAATGTCATCCTGAGGAACTCCGCTCCCTTCCTCTCAGGGCCCCACACATGAGCCACAGGACCTTCCAATCCTTCAAAGCCTGTTAGACAATGAACAGGATTTGAAGGAAAAATTAAAGGCCTGAAAATGGTAGTCACAAAGTAGTGGGTTGTGATCCCACGAAATAGGGAAGAAATAAGCCATTCTTCTGTTCCTTCTCTCTCTTTTTTTGTGGTTTTCTTGTCACTCTAAAAAAGCTGGAGATGCTATGGGACTTAGGGACCTCCTGGACACAGAAGATAGCCTAAAAATACATTTGTTTAAAATTTAAGAAAAAACATCCGCTCTAGAATTTGTCTTCTTTTGAGGTAATCTGTTACGCAAGGCTGCTATAATTTGGCTTTCAGCAGTAACGACTAGTTATGCCAAAAACGGATCATAAATAAAGGCTAGATAGATGCAGTGTTTTTATTCCAGAGGCAGCTAGCAGATGCTTTGTGTACCCTACATTCTCTTGCTGACCAGATTAATTTTGCACCATGCTTTTACTCTGTTAATGCCTTGGAACAAAACGAATTTAAAATGTGTCCTTTGGCTACTTGGACTTCCTCAGATCACTCACTGTAGCATTCTTCAATAATAATGAAGAGTAAACTGTCTTTTTAAAAGCTCTTCTGATAGTCGGTGACTTAGCACACAGCTCCTCATAGGCAAGGAGATCACAGGCAGAGTAATCAGTACTCCAGAGATGTTCTTCAATTGTCAAAATTCTGCAACATGTCAGGTGTGGGAAGAAGGACAAGGCAAGGAAACAGAAACCTAGGGGAGCAGAAATCTCAAGTTTCTCCATGGGCTGTCGATCAAGTGTGTGATTGTAATTCCTGATAACCTCATCTTCCCCTTCTGTGACATTCATGTAATAGTGGAGACTATGAAACCTTTCAGATCTAGTACCTTGTCTTCATAATGCATATTATATTTGGACAAATAACATTGCTGCTTTCCCAAGTGGATCCTAAAAATCAGGCTTTTTTCTTTTTATTCTGATGAAAAGAGCAGAAGTCAGTGGAACCTGACCTTGAAATATAGCCCAAATGAATAACGAGGCAACCTAAAGGTAAGCATTAGCTGCAGTGATTGTGGGAAACATGATAAAGCTTTCTGCTCATTACAAGCAATTCTAAGCTCGATAGACAGGCTTTCCCTAATTAAGGAACAGCATTACCAATGAATTTTTATGAGTTTATTCATTCCGAAATTTTTCTTCATAATGCAGTCAGTTTATTGTATTAAAAATGTATATCACAACTGAAGCAGTTTTGTAAAACAGGCATTAATACAGTAGTGTATTTATTTGTACCTTGGGGATGTAAGGCTAAAAAAGCAAACTGCTTACTGCTTGAAAAATCATAGCCATCCAATAATGAATGGTTGTGGTTTTGGAAGTAAGGAAGATGCTTATTGGGCTTGGTTGTAATGAGATGGAAGGGTGAGTTGAAATGGAATCAAGATGTAGCACAATTGGATATTAATTCTATTTAATTTTAGTTGAAAACAAAACATGAAGGAAGATAACTAAAGTGCATTATTTGTCATTATAAGCCTTTTAAACTGCTGTGTGTTACTTCTAACCTACAATGTATAAACCTGAATTTATGTACACCTTCTCTGATTTAGACTTTGCCTTCACTGTTAGATACCAGACCATATTTTTAATACATTTACAAGAGTTCCTATTTGTTTTTGTGGCTGCTGATACCAACAATACTGGAATGGGAAGTCCTAAGCATTTTTAAAGGTGAAGGATGTCCCCCAAGATTAGCAACCTAGAGTGGAGTCCAATTGTGATCTCTTTATGTGTCCATAGTAACTTAATGATGACTCTTAATGTGTTACTCTGGCTAAAAATTAAAACTGCATATGAGGTCTTAAAAATTAAAATTGAAATACTTATGTTTTCTTTATGCTAATTGCAGTTCCTCCTTTGAATTTCCTAAATAAAATATTCCCATGCAGCTTCAAAAGAAACCAACATCGCTTAGTATTCACTAGCCCATAAATGTAGAAAGCAGTTCGAGGGTAATCACCAAACCATTAATTTGGCATTGGGTGCTTTTATGCAAGTTTCTCTAGCCAGTATTTTCCAACAGTTTGTTGGAAGATTTTTTTTTTTTAGATTTGAAAGAGTTGCTAGAAAATGTGCAATTGGAAAATAATTTACACATACAGACACACACACAAATTACAGGCTGTCGCTATGGGACTCTATAAAGCTTACAAATTCAGAAAATAGGATATTCACATTCTCTCAATGAATCAGAAATGTAGCAGGACACATGACTAAGCAGATGACTAAGCAGACACTTGGGAGAAGAGTTTGCAAATCGGGCTATAGGGAAAATGCTGTCATCAGACTCTAAAAATCTAACATAATTATCACTTAAAGAAAGCCAATGTGGAAAATTAATTAAACTACTTTTTAGGCCATTAGTTTTTCTAGTTCTTAGATCCCTTCCTCCTTCCATACCCATCCTCTGTCATGTTATATCTAGCCCAATATCAAAAACATCTCAAATATCAGACTAACTCTTTAAAAACCAAAACTGGAGTTTCTGTTATGTATTTTTCCACGTAATTTTTATTGTGAAAATATTTTTTATTGCACAGTATCCTATCTTCTTCTGAGAATAATCTATTTTTTTCTGACTGTAAAGATTTAAAAATTTCTTATAGTTGCTATAGGGATGGCACCTTGCATGCTGGCAGGATTTCGGTTATTTTGTCTTGTGTGATATTTACATTTTTGCAAAGATTCTTTAGAGTCTTATTTTTATGTCTTGCCTTCATGAGCTCATTCTTCCAAATGTGTCCTGATAATAAATAGAGAAGTAAACATGCTTTGTTTCACATACCTCCTACCATTTGCTTGTGGGAGCTTTTCAGTTAATCAGTTCACTTAAACAACTGATAAGTTGCTTTTCCATTTTTTCTTCTCTCTTCAAAAGAAATCCTGCTTCTAGCAATGTCACAAAATAAAAACAAATTTATATGGTACTTGCTATATCCTGCTCTCTATTCTAAGTTCTATAGGTAAAATCAAATATTTAATCATTGTGACAAGCATAGAATATATAGAAGAGAGCTGAGGCACAAAGAAGTTGGGCAACTTTTTCCAAAATAGCACACCTGATACCTGGCCAAGTCAGGATTTGACTTTGAGCAAACTGTCTGGAATCTATGCCCTTAGCCACTACTGTTTTTTCGCTTATACAGAAATTTACACATATTTTTTCAACAATACAGAAGACATATTCCCATAAGGTTATATAAGATGAGTGTTTTGTCCTTTTTATCAGATGGTGGACATGCTACTTTAAAAATGTTAAAGTCTTATTAACTGGAATCACTCTGATTCCAAGCATAACATAGACTTTTAAAAATGCTACTATCAGTGTGACAGGCAGCATGTGACCTGCTTGGCAGCTGTTGGCCACCTTGCTGACAAAAGCCCAGTTCTGTGCAGGGCAGCACAGTCACTGCAAGTCTGTCCCCCTCTGCCAAGTGCTTCCTTTCCAAGCTTTTCTGACAAATGTGTTTCTGACAAATGTGGCATAGAAGGAAGGCTGCTGGGTGCCTTTGTGACCTTTGTTGATAAAGGAGAGAGCCCCTCCCAGAAGGAGACAACAAAACGCTTTCACCACGACCTCTGCCTTCTCCTGGCCCCCACTTCCTGTTTTCATAGTGATTGTGATGCATGGAACTGCAGCAGCCATCTTAGGACCATGAGGCAACCGGCACTGAGATGAAAAATGAACATGCTGAAAACAATGAAAAGAGCCTGGGTCCCCAATAATGATACCAAGCTACTAAGTGGACTCTAGACCTGCCTTCCTCAAGACGTCTATGAAACAATAAAATGTCTTCACTGTGCCCCCCCAAAAAAATGCTACTATCAAAAAAATCTTTTTTTTTTCTTCAAATTTTTATTTATTTATTTGGTTGCGCTGAGTCTTAGTTGCCGCACGTGGGCTCCTTAGTTGGAGCATGTGGGATCTAGTTCCCCGACCAGGGATCGAACCTGGGCCCCCTGCATCAGGAGCACGGAGTCTTAACCACTGCGCCACCAGGGAAGTCCCTCAAAAAAATCTTTTAAATGCCACTATCAAGTTCACATAAAAATGAATATCTTATTTGAAAGAAAAATTATCATAAAAATTGGCACTGTGTTACCATATTCTTCTCTATTGCTTTCTCTTTTTCAGCTTAGCATTTTAAAATAAATGAAATGCATATGTATTTAAAGATTCATATATACAATGATAATAGATGCCATTCTTTAGGTATTTTGTAGAATACATAATCAGAAGCATGGGTACCTACATACATATGTATTTTCTAATGAAAAAATGTTGGTTCAAAATTAAAATATATAACTTTCAAAATAAGTCAAAATCAAATTCCTTGTATTAAATAATGTTAATGTTAAATAATTAATAATGTTAAATATTATTAAATAATTCAATATTCTATGTACTGTGACTAGCCCATAAAATAAACTTTTACATCCTTAGAAATGGGTTTTGTTCTATTAAAAATATTTATCTGAGCCCCCCAAAGGGAAAATTTTTCAGAAAATCATACCCATTTCTTTCAAATATGTTAACTCATAATATTTTTAAAAACCTCTAACATTTGTTATTTTTTAATTCCAGAAAACTCCCAAATCATAAATTAATCATTATTTGGACTTCAATTAATCATTCTATCAGATGAGTTGACATTAACAAAGTCAAATTAGAAATAATCCCACAAATGAATATGATCTTAAATAAGGAATCTGTATATGTTAAACTACCTACTTATTGACATGTATAGGAGCATTATTTTCTCTCTGAATGAGGTGACCTAAAAAACTAAATGAAAGCAAAACAATTCTGCATTTGTTCTTATTACATTTAAATAATTTATTTAACCTTTTGTCATTCAGCATTTCTCACTTGAATAACATTCAGGGTATTATCAGATCAACCTTGAAATACACACATACACACACACGCACATGAACATGCACATGTATATGTGTGTGTGCACACTTAATTTAGTCAACTTTATGAATGTTTACAAAACAAAGGATTGAATCAAGTTAAAATAAATATGGGAAACAATTCAGTAAAAACACTTTAGGAAGGGTGACAGGTCTACTAAAAGAGCTAAAACTAAAAGTGGCTTCTATCTCTATTCCATCATTGTTGGACAAAGAGAATAGGGTACTCAGAGAAAATAGAAGATAGAATAGGAATAGGAGAATGGAATAGTGTAGAATCAAATTTTTTAAAACATCAGATAAATCCCCTTACTGATTCTCCAATATCATGCTCTTGATAATTAGGAAAAAATTAATTTTCCATTCTTTCTTAAAACACAGAAAAAGGAGGAAAGAAATTCTCAAGTGATATTTAACAGGGGAAATCAGAAAATGAGGAGAGTGATGGTGGTGGTGACAATTTGGGGAGGACCATAACCCTTATGAATGAGAGTTTTCCTTGTTCTCCTTAACATATATGAAGAGAATTTTTTTAAAAAACAGGAATTACATGTTTTTCCTACCAAATAACTCAAGACTTATAATTTTGGTGTTTTGATATCAACCGTGGTTTCAAAAGAATCCAAAATACGTGTAGAGTTATTTTTTAATGTAATTGCTTGTGTAGACACCTAGTAATGACTAAGTGGAATATAGACCTGCCTAAGAATAGGACGTAATAAAGTAAAAAGTCAAGTGAAATAAATAGCTGTGATGTACATATGATTTTTCATTCCAAATTAAAGGTGACTATTAAAGAATATCACTAAAAAGAGCCTTTAGGTTTCCTATCCAACAAAGAAACCCCTTGATAAATGCAGAAAATGCTACAGGAAGGTGCGTCTACTATTCAGAAATTAGTAAAAATTTGTGGTTGTCATGGAGATACTTAAATTACAGAAGGAAATAAATCAGAAAATAATGAATGTAATTAATTTTTCTTGAAGTTCAACTGATGCAAGGTAAAAGGATATTTATTATGTGAATGTTTAGCCACCCGTGATATTAAAAAAAATGAATAAATACCAAATTTGCAATATATGTAAATTAGACAAATTTTGTCATTGAAGATCACAGAAAATACAATAAGGTAGAGTTACTCACTGATGACTTTAATTTTCTCACATGTTTTCGCATAAATAAATACATTTATAAAAATAGAAGGCTGATTTTTGTTACTTTTGGCACTTTTTAATAGGAAAAAATAAATCAAAGTAAATTAAATAGCCCATATACACCAAAAGTTATCTGATGTGTAAAAAATTGCTATAATACTGAACAGTACATCACATCTTCAGGAATTTGAGCAGCTTTCAAATGCCCAGCTTTGCTGCTGTCTCTCAGTTAGAGAAAAAACAGATCTGGATTAGATTAGAAAACAGATTAGACAAATAAGTGAACAACATGCATATTTTTTTAAAAATTGGAGTAATAGGGATTGATAAGGTCCATGGTAAACTATAGAGTTTGGTGTCTAAATGAGCAAGTTAATTTCTCTAACACTTGTCTTGCATGAATTTGTATCCTCATATGCTAGGTTTGATTTTCGTGGAAAGCTGGAGATCTAGATTTTTATGCAATAACCCCTGATGTTTAAATGAGTGCAGCTGAAATCATCTAGTGGGCCACAGAAGAACTACTGTCAATAACTAGTTTTTGACCTTCTTAGAGGTTTTCATGTAGAGTTGTCTTTCATATGTAGGCGAAAATCTGACCAATTAGGGAATTAGTTGGTTGGACTCACTGCATTTTCTCAGTTCTGGGTTTATGAATATGAAATGGCCTACTGTGTTTTATCAGTGGTGGCTTTTAACAAATAACTCCTCCAGTTTTGTAGGTGTAAGTCAGTCTTCCTTTCATAAGGCCACTAGATCTCAGGTGGACACCTAATAAATCCCGTCTATCAGCTCCGGCATTCCAGACCATTGATTTTTGTTGTTGTTATTGTTAACAAATACTAAAAAAAATGATGGCTCACAATGGAAGTTTAAATAGGTTCCAATCAGAGAATTTACTATTTGCTACTCTCATCATTTGTCAATCTTTAGACAGAATTTTCAATCCAATAACGACAAGGAACCACTGTCTTTGTGATACAAATTAATGTATACTCATTCCTTCATGGTTTTAGAATAAGAAAAATAAAGGTGGTATCTTCAGTGTTATAAAATATATGTGATCTTCAAACCAAAAGTCACCACATTTGACCCACTGAAAAGCGATTCATTCACCAAAGTCATCTGCAGATGCCAGATTAAATTCATCATTTCTAGGACAGTCCAAGTTTTCAATCTACAGGAAACACACATGTGCTACCTAACATTTATTTAATGCTTAAAACTTACAAATTACATTCTCTTACAAGATCCAAATATAATAATTTAATCCTAGATGTAATGAAAACACACATGAAACTCTTCCTTTCTCTCTCTGACTCTCCAGAGAAGGTCTTTCAAATGTATCCTAATGGATTACTTTCTTAGGTTTGCTGGGAAGACTCCATTGCCTGAAAGTTAGGGCTGTGTCTCTGGCTTATATCACCACAGTGTGATCGTATATACTTGATTCCATACCATTTTTTTAGTTACATGTGCTCTATAAACCTATGAGGATGTAAAACTACTCACATAGTGCCCTGGAGTATAGATGATGCTCAGTAAATACAAGTATCCTTAGCTGCCTCTGTTTTGGCCACCTTCTTTGCAAATGCACTTATTTTATCAAACTTATCTATAAGCCAATTCCTGAAACAAAGTTCCGATCATGGTAATTCTATACTCCAACATGTGCTATGGATTCTTCCTGCCTCCAGAAGACAGGGCATAACTTTAAGAGACCTTTTCTGAGCCTCTTCTTCATTGCTTCCTCTTTACCATCATGCTTTATCCAACTAAATAGCTGTTTATTTAGCTTCTCTCTCAGGTCAGTATCTTTGCTCCAATTTCCCATCTACCTGAAATTATTTTACTGCTTCTTTTGTTCACCATTTATATCTGATAAAAATCTTACACATCCTTGGGGACCAGTTCAGTGAAGTTATTTCCCCTTATTTACTAGCAGTGCACTGTGTGGCTCTTAAATCATTTATTTGTAAGTATTACAGCCCTAAAATTAATGAAGTACACACCTCAGCTCTATTATAAGATCACAGGCATGTTTAGGATAATGTCTTTATCCCATTCACTTTTGTATACCCTCAAAAGGGGGAGGTTGCCTTCCACATAGTAAACATTCAATAAATATCCGTTGAATTGACTTGGTAGAAACCACAGGAGCCATTTTGATGAGCTTTCTACCCAGTTCAGAAATCCCCTCTATACCTTCCCCACTGCCTGACTTCTGATAGAAACATATGGAATCTCATTACTTCACGTTATAGTCTTTTCCCTGGTGGGAAAATTGAAATGATTAGAAAGTTCTTTCTTGTTTTGATCTGAAATATGTCCCTCTTCTTTTTACCTTGCTGTCAGCTCTTCCTGTGGAATTTAAATATTAAAAATTTCTCATTTCCCTCTTCCACATGGCATCCTTTTAAATCTTAATATAGTGCTTACCCTAGTCATTCTCTTCCCCTGTTAAACCTCACTTAGCCCCTACTCCCACGTTCTGTTTTCCTAATACGACACCATTTTGGTCACCCTCTTTTAAAATGTTACTTATTTTATCATTTTGCTTCTTTTAATGAGGAACCCAGAACTGGACAAACTGCCCTGTGAATAATGTGACCAGTCCAGGATGCATTGGAAATATTATCTCCCTCAGTGTGGACCATATTCCTGCAGTTCAGCCTACAACGTTAGCAGCCAAATCATGTGGTTGGCTCCTAGTCAGCTTCAAACAAAAAAACAACTGCTTAGTGAGTGCCTGCTATCTGCCAGGCGCCATAAGGCCCTTCCATGAAATGAGTAACCAATTAAAGCTTCCAAGTCATTGTCACACAAATTGCTGTCAAGAAAAGATCTGTCTTCAACATGTATAATTGCTATCCCAACACAAATCTAGGATTTTTCATTCATCCCATTTAAATTTCATTATGTTGGCATTGTCTCATCCTTTATCCGAGTTAAATTTCGTTATGTTGGGTCTGCCTCATCCCTTCAGCCTGTCAAGATCAATTTATATCCTGTTTCTGGTGTCAGCGATAGTAGTCAGTTTTCCCAGCTTCAAGTCAACTACGTATTTGATAAGGACATCATTTAGTCTTCAACTAAAACACTGATAGAAAAAAGTGTTTAACAGATGGAGCAAAGCCAAGGAGGGAAGCTACTTCTCTAGAGTCTATATGGACTGATGATTAGAATCCCTAAGGTAGGGCTCTTCTCTATAGCTCCAAATTCCCCTAAGTGTTCTAACACTTGTTGCACATTCTCTGCCATAGCTACAAGGACATCATGAACTTTCTTTAAGTGTCTAAATTAGAATACGGTAGAAAGCCCAAGAAATATGAGATTGGCGTGGTGTGCCTTTGTCTGAGTGCACACTTGGTGTTAAATGTTTATTTATTCATTTATTCGTTTATTTGGTTTCCACATTCACCACTTACTGGAGGGTCCAAACTAATAGTCTGACAATCCTTTTATAGATCTTCTCAGAGTTAATAGTTGTATGACAAGTCTGTGTATTCCATGCTTTGATTTTTATCTGTTTTTGAAAATGGGGTCATTTGCCCATCTCTCGTCTTAAGGGATTTCCTCTACTCACTATCATTTCCCAGTGAGTACCCAGAATGATTTGTTTCAAACATTTCAGATGTAATTCATCTGTGTCTGGACTGGAGCATTCATTTAGAAAGGCTAAATGCTCTCATAATCTTTGCTTTTATTTTGTGCTTCAATTGCTTCTTTATATGCTCCCTAATGTGAAGAAAATTCTCCCAGTGGAGAGAAGTGGGAGCAAACCACCATTTTACCACAGTTAACAGTATATCATTCTTCCCAAGCAGTGATCGTATCCATCATTTAAAATTTTTTTTATGCTGATATAGTATTCATATCATATATACACATATTTCGTGCACATTTAAAAGAAAACTCTTTCGTGTTCTTAGTATAGGTAAGACATATTAGATATTTCAGCCTCTTGGTCCTATTCTTAAAGATTGTTGCTTCTCTTTTGTATTCATCTTTAGTTATATACTCCTCCCTTCATATTTTGTACACATTTCATTGAAATCTGAGCTCATCAGAAGAAAGAGAGCCCTAAGCAACCACACTGGTTTCCTTGGATACCGATTCTTTGTTTTCCTCATCAGTATCATTTGTGATTGCATTATCAGATTTTCAATTTTTACTTTCTGCCTCCTTTAAATTTTCTGGCCACAGAACCCCCAGGGGGACTATGATAGCTATTGCTTCCTAAATTGTTTTTTGATATAATTTCCTAAAAATTTAGGGTATACTTTAGTAGCCTTTTCTTGATTACTAAAATGTCATGGATGCTTTTTCTAAAAGTTTCCATTATTTCAGATTCAAGAATAAGCTCTGCTTTGCTGGTAAAGTTAAATCAGGAATAGAAACTCTCTTCATTGTTTTGTCTTCAACTTGAGGAGTGTTGTTTCAGCAAGGCAGCACAATTTTCTGAAGCTCTTTATTGGAGAAAGGGCTTTCTAGTAAATGTCCAAATGGTTGAATTTCCCATAAGTTGCCTCTTTTAACATTTGTGTGATTTGTGTAATATAAAAACAGCATCATCTGTGAATTCTGATCCTCAGGGCAGACCTACAGTATCAGAAACTCTAGCAGTGGGTCTCAGCAATGTGTGTGTTTCAACAAGCCCTTGAGGCCATTCTCCTGCCCACTAAAGTGTGAGAAGCACTGTTGTAAAGCATCATCTACATCTACCGACTATGAAGCAATGCAGAACATTATCCCTTAGCCACTCATGTTGACTCAGACATTGTCTACTAATGTCACAGGTTTATAAGCAGATGTACATCTTCTTACCACATAGTAGAATGTTCCTGCTTTTTCTCTTGACTTATTCCTTTTGAACAAGCAGTCTCCTGTATCACAGACATAGTTGAATCCCAACAAATATTCTGATACTGGTAAGATAATTCAACTTCTAATGTTGATTTACCAGTGTTTCCAAAAATATGTTACCCATCAGGCTCAGTGTATAAGTATGTAAATATCTGAGGCCTTTCATATAGTCTGACTCATTCAGGATTATTTCCTCCTGAGAAGTTCTTGGCACTGTCTCCACTATTGGTCTTGCTCAGACCATTATAACCACATTTATACCTGTTCTCTCTACTCCCAGACTCCCCTCACTCTGATCTCTTCCTCTATGAATCAACCTGAAACACCGCCTTAATTGTATCAGTTCCTTGTTGGAAATTCTTTGTTGATTTTGAACTCCTCAAACTGGCATCTGAGGCTCTCTATAATACCACTTCAACCATCCTCTGCAGAATTTCATTTCATGACCCCCTTCTTCATAGCCCACCTTCCAGTTCAATGGGACTAAGTTTTATCCCTGGGACTTACCTGCCCCCAGGCCTTTGTACACACTCTTCCTTCCTCTTGGCAGGCCATTTGCCTTCATTTTCTTGTTATAATCCTTAGCTCATATCTCTGGGGTGCCCCACCCTCATGAATCCTTTTCTCTGTAACTTGGTTAGATGTTATCTCTCCTCCTCGTCCTCTGCAGAACACTAGTGGAACATAGAATGTTGTACTTTATGTTCCTGATTTCATACAACTTTGGACAATGTATGATTAGGGATTTATCATACACCTCTATTAAGAAGGGACTTCTGATGCATGCTTCACCCTTAACAATATTTGTGGCATTGAAGTAAATATCATGATGTAGCAATTCATTTTTATCATTTATTCTAGGCATTTTTTTTCTTTCCCTTTTCTTTCCCTTCTAAAATTTTCTCAAATGATATAGTTAATTTCAAAGTGCCTAAATAGGAAATCAAGGGCTTTGCTTGATTTGAAATTCAAAATTATTTGAACTTAGTGATTCAATACAACAATGTATTAATTTTTTGATGAATGGCCCCTTGAGTATAATGTTCTTTCGATAAGTCTAAAGTTAACAGTTCACCTTTGAATATATTGTTTCTGGATGGAAATAGGTGGAAAATATTAATTTAAAAAACTTGATGTTACAAAAATGACACAATAAATATGTTTGTGTGTGAGAGGGGAAGAGAGAGAGAGAGATTGAGAAAGAAGGAGGTAGAGGAGAGAAAAGGGGGAAGAGAGAGAAGAAAAAAGAAAAAAATTCACAAAGAGTAAGTTGGCCATGAGGGTCTTTAATCTTTCTTTCCCCTTCTGTTAGTAATACCACTAGCAAACACTCAATTTAAGAGGAAATGTGAGCTAATAAATATAGTAAAATAATTCTTTTATTACACACATATAGGTAAGTGGTGGTTATAAAAATTATAAATTATAAAAAATGATTAAAAATGTATTTGGACAAAATGTTTTAGAGTTGAGAGGTTTTATGAACCACGAAAAAGCAAAATTATGAGGAAACTGACTTCATGAAAACAGGGGAAAAGGCCTAGCAATTAACCTTAAGATGAAGTATCTTTCCTTTCTTACCATGATCAACTCATTTTTAAGTCTTTTAATGGAAAATGACTTGTATTTAACCTTTTATGACTCAGAGAGCCATTTAATTGTAATTATAGCTAATCCAATTAAAGATGGATTATAATAACTCCTGAATTAATAGGTCATGACATACTGAGTTTAATTAGTAGACTCCTATTTATTTTGAAAAATGAAAAAGAATTTTTAAAAATATTATTTGAAAATTCTTTAAAAGTTTAAACTTAAAATTGTGAAAGTTCCATTATGTAAAAAACAAAAGACAAACAAAAAAATATATAAAATAGAAGAAACACAAAAAATAATGGCATAGTATGAAATTTGAAGAAAAATTTGAGTTCCCAATTTTACATTTATTGAATTTAAATTATTTTTTATATCCTTAATCTTGAAAGAAAACATATTAGTAATTTTAATTCCTTCTTTCCCTGGAAAAATTAATATGAGTAATATATACCCTGAGATAATAATTAAAATGGTATAATAATAATATTAAATACAATTTTACTTTTTTCAGATTATAGGTCACAATGTAACACAACTAAGTTACATACAGATATTTTATATCTATTTGTTGCATATTTAGGTAAAAATTATGCAGTTGCAGTTAAATTAGGGCAGGCAACCTGTGTTGGCAGGTTGTAATATTTTAATATTAGTGTAGTTTTTTTTTTTTTTCAGAAGAGCTGTGGAAACAAATATGAATAAAGGAGACCTTTTAAAAAATGAATGCCTATTGGAATACGGGGATATGTGTATAAAAACAGTTGCTTGAACTTGGTGTACCCCCCCAAAAATAATAAATAAATAAATAAAATTTAAGAAAAAATGAATGACTATTGGTATGGCAAATAATTACACAACTAAAATTAAAGGAGTCTTTTTTTTTTTTAGCTCTTTATTGGAATATAATTGCTTTACACTCTTGTACCAGCTTATGAGGTACACCAAAGTCAATCAGCTGTATTTATACACATATCCCCATATCCCCTCCCTCCCATGACTCCCCCCCACCCTCCCCGTCCCTGGAGAACTCGAGGTTTGGGAGGGGGCAGGGGGTGAAGGGGAAGCTGAGACAAAGCGAGAGAGTAGCACAGACATATATATACTACCAACTGTAAAATAGATAGCCAGTGGGAAGTTGTTGTATAACAAAGGGAGTTCAACTCGAGGATGGAAGATGCCTTAGAGGACTGGGACGGGGAGGGTGGGGGGGACTCGAGGGAGGGTGGGCGGGGAGTCAAGGGAGGGAGGGAATACGGGGATATGTGTATAAAAACAGATGATTGAACTTGGTGTACCCCCAAAAAAAATAATAAATAAATAAAAAAATTTTTAAAAATAAAATAAAATAAAATATATGCTGTTTGTCTACCTTTTTTCTTGATAAGGCAACAACAGTTAACTCGTTCTGAAGTTAATTTTCTATCTGTAAATTTAAGTATTTTTAGCATAGCTTTTGTTAAAATATTATATCTGATTGTACAATAATTTATAAAGGAAAGCCAAGTTGGGCATGTTTATAGTAGATAAAATTAAAAATAAATTTGAAGGTTAAAGTGATTTATTAGAATATTTGTCAGTAATCTAAGTAAAAGCTAAGAACTGTATTATATTGTGCTAATGCTGAATTGCTATTTCATATGTCAGTTCTCTAACATTTTTAAAGTTGAGAGAGTTAGAAAAAAATTTAAAAACTGTATAGACGTTGAGTAAAAATAGCATTTTTAGCTTTTTGAAAATAGGCTTTATCTGAAATGGCAAATTAAAAAAAATGTGACATGCAATTTATTTGGACTTAAGTTTCATCGGTGAAAGGCTAAACTTATATAAAAGCCTGAAAACTGAAATGATTTGAAATCTAAAGTAACAGTGGAGAATCAAGGTTGGAAGTATGAATCAGGTTATTACACAATTCCATGCAGAATTGTGTAACTTTGTGTTAGGAAATACTACCAAACAGCCCAGACCTCTGTATCTCAAAACTTTAAAGAGTTGCCAAAGAGTGTCGAAGGAGGGAGGGAATATGGGGATATGTGTATAAATACAGCTGATTGACATTGGTGTACCTCAAAAACTGGTACAAGAGTGTAAAGCAATTATATTCAAAAAAATTTTTTTTTAAAAAACGAGTGTATGCATACAACATACCATTAAAATTGAATTAAGATTAGAATGTAATCAACAAGGTTCTACTGTACAGCACAGAGAACTATACTCAGTATCCTGTAATAAACCATAATGGATAAGAATATGAAAAAGAATGAATATATATGCATAACTGAATCACTTTGCTGTACAGTAGAAATTAACACATTGTAAATCAACTATACTTCAATAAAATAAACTTTAAAAAAATTAAGATTAGAGGGATATAAAATTGTAAGTTGTGTTGGGTAGAAAACACTTCTTGTATTTTTAACAATTTTTGCTAAGCTGAAAGTCAACTATTACAAAGAAAAAGAACATACAAATATAAAGAGATTATGACTTAAAATGCTCAGGATTTCTTGAACTAGCATACTTAAGACAAATCAAAAGGATTGGGATTTTCAATTAATGTAAACCAAAGTTAAAATTACAAAATTGTACTGTTGCCCCATTTTTCACTTGTTTTAGACATGGCCAACCCTGCTCTTGTCATGCCTTACCACAGAGCTTCAACGTTTGCCCCAAATAATCGTTCCATGCCAGCAAGTCACTGATTTCTCCAAAACAAGTAGAAGGACTTCTAATCTATTTTAAACAAATAAACAAAAAACTGCATTGCTGATTCTCAAATGTTCCCCAAATGTCTAATTTTTACATTTTGGATTTAGGAAAGAAAGAAGTAAGTAAGAGAGAAGGCAGAAGTCATAGCACTTAAAGACAGAAGGGAAAATATTTTAATGCCATTAAGAATTCATGCCAATAACAGCTGTGAATTAGGTGGCTTGTGATATTTAACGAACCCTGTATAATTTGCTCTATTGTTAGTCAATATGTGGCTTTCTGTAAGCATTTACAAAATTATACCTTGATGAACAATAAGGTCCAGTAAAGTTTTCTTTCTCCTTGCTGATAGAGAATCATTTGGAAGTGATCCGAGGCAATTATGATGCCATTAGTGCACTAGATCCTTAAGATTGAGGGAGGAACTGAAAGCCTGGTGGAGGGAAGGTTGCTTGTCTCTAATAATCTCATTCATGTACTTAGTATTATAGTTGTTAGAGTAAGAATGCTTTGCTGACACAACACGTAACTAAATATAGTAGTTCTAAATTACTTAGCAAAATAACAAAGTTCAAAAACCCAAAGTGAGAATTACTTTGATATTTATAAAAATAAATAAATACAATGGAGAAGTGAAAAGTGGGAAGAGGAAGCAAAGTGCTTCTTTGTAGCTGGAAGGTAGCTCCAGGTTTTGGAGTCTCACCAGGCTGGGAGGAAGTCACCCAGTCTCTCTGAGCCTCAGTTTCCCTAACACTACTGTGAAGGGAAGGCACCAAGGTCCTAAGTATAAAACACCAAATAGTTTGAGTGTTAGTTGTTTTCCCTTCCTTCTAGCTGCAAGTGTGTCTTTTCCTCTATCTCAAGTATAATGAGTATGGCAGTATCTAGAGTACGTAAAGCTGTGACATGAAACCTGAAAAATGCAGTCCATGTCTTCAGTTTGTGACTAGTAGTTTTAGTTGTCACCTTTTATTGTTCTCATACAAATCCTGATGCATTTTTTTCTCTGAAATATATCATACAGTATCTTCATACAAATAATTGAGTGTATTGGAGATACCTGAATAATTTATAGGATTTTCTGTTACCCAAGCTGTCATATAGACTTGGCAAATGTATTCACAGTTGGGAACATTTCCATGGGAAAGAAATGGTAAGTTATTCAGATAGTACTTTTTCTCTACCACCTAATTAACTAGCACAGCATATTAAGGACTTATTTTATGTGTAAAGTAATATTCAACTAGATATAATGAACAAAAGTTAAAAATGTTTCAGAAAGTGGCTCATAAATACCTTATTTTTTGTTTGTTCAAAGGGAGGGAGAATATTGATTCTTTTTCAAATATCTGAATAATCAACTGAATTTTTCCATTTCCATCTGGATTTTTGGTAGATATGTCCATATGTATTGGCATTTTTTAAAAACAAAATTTTAATTAAACTCACTTTCTCTAAAGTGCTTTACTTTTGTCTAAACTTTAAATAAAATTTATTTATATTTAGTATATTTAGCATGCTTTAAATTTAAGGAGGTACTTGGTGACTTTAAAAATTAATCCTTTAAAAAGGTGTGTAAAAGGAAACACTTGATACAATATAAAATTGATTATAATCAAGGACATTTATATTTCTATAGTATTTGTTTTAAAAATTATAAAGGATACTTTTTAAAATTAGAGCTGTGGTAAATGTTTTTAACTCATAGATGCACTTTCCTTATATGATGGCTTGAGAATAATTTTATTTATCTTACTTATTTGCCTATCTCTTCTCTGCTACATATATCTTAAGACCTGACTTCTAGTTTAAAATAATATCCAGTTAGACCAAAGACAAGGAGGGAAATTTCTCAAATCTTTGACATGCCAGTTTCCAAATGTTTCCCTTTCCAAATGAGAAAACTTAAAAAAAATAATTTTGCACTGATTATATAATTTCATATAAGTGATGCTGTTTGAGACAAGGAATGGTAATGACTTTTTCATGGTACGCTTCTCCAATTAATCAATGCCTCTTTTATGCGAAGTTTGGTCATAACAGCTTTTCAGAGGATATAAGACTAGCTAATGAGGAAGAGTTAATTTTGGGTATATTATGGGTAAAAAATAAAAGGGGTGCTACTATGCAAGAGGCAAAACAGTCCTAGAGTGACTAATGTCTAGTCTTCAAAAAGGATATGCTTGTTGGGCAATGAGGACAGATTATGGGAAATAAGGAGGCAGCCATATCTGTGACAACGTTTGAAATACGGGAAGAATGTCTGTGTTTCCTCTTAGTTTTACAGTCAATATGAATTACTCTCCTGTCCTTACATGTTTAAACTCCATTTGCCAGGTGTCAGCCAAGAAACCCATTTTCTACCTGCTTATTCATGTTTTCTGTCATCTGAAAATTTTTATAAGTGTTCAGTCTGCTTCTCTGAGGTTGGCTACATAAATTTGAAATACTTGCTCATCTTTTCCATCCCAGAGATCCTGGCAGTTTCACAACTGTGTAGGGAATCCAGTTATTATTCTCTGGAGCCCTAATCTGACCCAGAGAAGGGGCAAAGCATCCAGGTCCACAGAAGAGAGAATGTAACATCCATCACTTCTGCCAGCCCTTTGTCAGGTGACCCACAGAGCCCCATTAGAATGTCTTCAATAGGGAAAAGCTTGACTGCATTCTCAGGTTAAGGAAAGGTGATGCAGTTTATAACTGCTGAGACAGGGAAGATGAGAAAGGGATGGATAAATCAGCTCACATGCAGTCATAAATAGAAAAGGGGGTGAGCGCTCGCCCCTGTGGTCCTGTACCCCACACCCTGTCCAATTTGCAGACTAGACATTCATTTTCATAATGATTGCATTCATGCATGTTTATCTTAAAGTGGTAGGAATCAGGTGATTAAATTCAGATGCTGCTGGATGAGATTTATTACCCAGCAGCACTGTAGGCTCAGACTGCTTCCGTTAGGAAAGAGTGAAAGGTGCATTTCGAGGAGCAGCTGATCAGTTCTTGGCAGGTGGAGTACTGCTGAAGTAACAATTTGCAGTAGTTTTACACTCCTGTCAGTGCCAGTTGGCAAACTAATGGAGATGATGGAATGAAAGAACAAAATGTCACAACAGAAAGGAGTGAGTTGAAAATTCAAACATTTTCTTATTTCTCATAATCCTACTGATTCAAAATTAAATCAGTCTACAAATGAACCAACTCGCTAGTGAAAAAAAGGCAGCTACCTGCAAGATTTTTTTCCAAGTAGGAAAATCGATTAACATCCTTGTAACCATTAGCTTGTTCAAAGCATCATCATGATTTGTAATAACTCAGAGAACTGGTTTATAAACAAGAATATTGATTTTAAGAGAATAAGTTTTAGTTGAGAATAGCAATTGATACAGATGTCAAAACCTAACATAAAGGAATCCCTTGTAGTGGTGTAGTAGAAAATCAGTGTCAAGGTAGCAAGGTCAATTTTAAACTGTTATTTTCTAATAGCAAATAATAATCACAATAATACTGTGTCTCCTAGTTGTCCTCCTAATAATGATCATGTGGATTTACTATATAATCCTTGCCTTTCAACTGCAACTGCACTAGGAAAACCAACTCCGTACACGTTATGTCATGTTTTTAAACTTCAAAGATTTAATAAGTGTTGTTGACTTCCCATGATTCACTCAATTATAAGTGTTTTTCTAACCCAGAGGAAGTACATCAGTTTTTGACTGGAGAAGAAAATGTAAGTTTATTTATCAAAACAAATGAGAGAAAATCAAATTAGCGCATCACATCAGAAGTTCAGCACAGGATAACTAAATGTGAAGTAAAGATGCTGCCAACTATCACAAAAATTGCCTCAGTAAATACACTAAAGAACAAATCTCTACTTCAAAGAAACTACAAAACAGCAGCTATTAGCACATCAAGAATGAACAAGTAACTTGCCAAAGACTGAAAAGTAATTTTCCCCTTAATATAATTTTATACTGCAGCCATGTGGTGGCTTATTCACTTTTTTCCCATTTGGTATAAGGGCGAAGTTGTTTTAACATTCACATGGAAAAACAGATAAATAGCTTTATCTATTGTACGGCTGCTATAAAGCTCAGAGCCCAATTTGTATGCCTTGTTATGACATACACATCTTAAAATAATATACATTCCTTAATTTTATTTCTGGATTCCAATCTGACTTTTATACCTTCACTTTGCATTTTTGCCATTCTGTTATGGGTTTTGGGGGCGGGGTTGTATTTACAAATGATTAAATCACATTGAATAGGGCAAGCGTATAGTTCTATCAACCTATTAATACCTGATAGCATTCTTTTAAAAGACATATAAAAAAGGATGTTTTCATTTCTATGCAGTATTTATGTGTATATTCATTCTGTAAAGGTAATCTTCTGATCTCATTATTCTACACTTAATTAGTCTTTGGACCAAGCAGATATATACAGTTAATTTCATGAACAAACTCGATTTCATCACCTATTGACCAAAACAGAAGCCCTACAGTGCAGTACTGTGCACTGGATTTTAAAAAGACCATAAAAATCACACAGTTCTTTGGCAGGACTAAGTCACTCCAAAAGGAGAAACACCTATCCCATTCTTAAGAAAATTTCCACATAATTTACCATCTGAGTTTTTTTTTTCTGGAACTTGAAATATAACTCCTAGCTTGGCAGAGTCTAAATTCCTCTGACATCAGTTTTAGCAGAGTGGACGTTAGCTATTATATGCCAAAATATTTCTCGTATATTTCTATTAGAATGAGTCCTGTTACTAAGTACTTACTTTTAACCCTAAGGAAATCATATTCTGTTTTTGCTTTACACTGGAGAATAGAGGGGTTAGCATGGAGTGGGGCCAGATTTTATTATAGCTTCATGATGAATATTTTTCAGGAATATAGCTATTGTCACTTCATTCTCCTTATCCATCCATTCCACATAATTTGCATATTTACCTGTTGAATGTTTTTAAAACTTTTATAATCATTATCATAGGAGTAATAATAGGAAGAGGGAAGAAAGCTAAAACCCTTAGTGTTGTGTAGAGGCTTGCGATTAAAGTGTGGTCCTCCAGCCAGTGGCATCACCACCACCTGGGATCTTGTTAGAAATGCAGAATGCAGGCCTCATCAGCGGAATCAGAAGTTGCATTTTGACCAAAATGTCCAGGCAGTTTGTTTGCACTTGAAAGCTTGCAAAGCCCTGGTTCCAAAGCCCACCTCAGTCTAGCCCCATCTTGCTTCTCCAGCCGCATCCTCCTACCACCCCTTTTCCCTCCTTCCACTTTACTTCCACGGGCACTCGTTTTCTCTGGACATAGAATGATTTTTTTCATGCCTCCAGTCCTCTATACAGAAATGGTCTCTTTGTCCAGAATTTCCTTTCCCGACTTCTCTGCCTAAGAAACTATTACAAATGCTTTATGACCAAGATGAAGCATCTTCTCATCTGACATTTCTTTTCAAACTATGGCATCTGATAACTCACAATCAGTTGGTTTTCTCCTCTTTGCTCCTATAGTACCTTTACGTATTTCTAACACTTATGCTGCATGTATTCTCTCACTAGACTGTGTTTTTAGTTCCCTGATACCAATTAGAATTCAAATAACATGGTAGGCCCTTGACAAATGATAGTGCAAGAAATTCATGAAACACTGGACACTATAAGGGTTGTCTACATCTTCCTCAAGACAAATAAAAATGATAAATATTTACGATAGGACAATTTAAACAATTACCTTTGTTATCCTTCAGGACAGAGGAATAAGGGTCCAAAACCTCCAATCCCAGGGCCAAGTCCAGCCCTCAGCCACTGTGATTTAAGCCACGTTGGTTTTAGAAATTAGCTTTTGCTGCAAACTTGATAATGTTTCTTAATAAATTCAACCTAAAATGACAAGGCAAACAGCATCTAATGTGCAACTTACAGTGCTATAAAGTAATTTTGAGAACTAATATTGTTTGAATCACAAGTAATGTCAAGCTACTTTAAAGAATCCTGTTGCAGTCAAGGTTAAAGTAAGAAGTACAATCTTCATTCCCACACATATCTGCAGTGGATATATTTTATGAGTTCAAACTACGTTCCCGAAGCACTTTTCAGGCCTTGATGCAACTGCAAAGGAAATGTGCATGTTTCAAAATGCATTTTACTGTGCAATTGAGGAGCTTCCACCTAACCTTCAATTGGAAGTCATTAATTTACAATTTAAAGACAAGGTAAAAGACAAATATCAAGATGATCTAATACAATTCTATAAATTCTTTCCAAGCAATAAATATGCTCAGTAGAAACCATGTGTTCATGCATTTAAATCAGTATTTGGCACTACCTACCTGGGTGAAAAGACATATTAAAAGAAGTAATATATAAAAGCACATTACGGGAAAAAATTTGCAATTAATTTTGATGATAGGGAACTTTGGACCTCAATTAAGCAAAATACTATCTCCCTCCCCCCAAAATTATATTTTCTCACTAACCTGTATTACACAAAACCATACACAATTTTTATTATTATATTTTGAATTTCATCAATATAAAATTTGTGGAAATTTAGTGTCTCTCTTGTCATATAAGTACCTGCATAATGTCCTTGATTTTGCCTCTTGGCACATGATGCTAAAATATTTACTGTCTAGCATCTCACAGGAAAAGTTTGCTGACCTCTGCTCTAGAATCAAAGACAGAGAGAATAAACATGTTTTCACTTATATGGGAAATCTAAAACACAAACCAACAAATGTAACATAACAGAAGGAGACTCAAAGATACAGAGAACAAACTAGTGGTTGTCAGAGGGGAGGGGTTGGGGGGGGTGGGCAAAACAGGTGAAGGGAGTTAAGAGATACAAACTTCTAGTCATAAAATAAATGTCACAGGTATATATATATACAGGGATATAGTCAACAATATTATAATAACTTTGTATGGAGTGTAATCTATAAAAATATTGAATTACTATGTTGTACACCTGAAACTAATATAATGTCAACTTATACTTCAATAAAAATTGGGTAACATAGCAATATTTATTAAGTCTGGGAATAAAGTGTAGACAATTTCACCAATTTAGAAGTTATGTTATCATATAGTAGGTTTACACATTTCCTAAATAATCTTGGTAAGATACACAACAAAAAAAATATGTTTTTAAAGATGTATTTGAATTATTTTCTGAGAATAGTCATCAGGTTTAGATCAGATTTACTTTATAAACATTTTAAATCTTCTGTGTAAAGAAACCTAGTCTTCAGGGATTTATCTCTTTCAGGCAGTAAGTTGTTATAATTTTTTAAAAGCTGAAAACAGCCTTCATATTTAGGTGCGCTGAACAGGCTCTCAGTTCCTGAAACAACTTACATAATTAAACTCAGCAAGTATCTCTTCACTGTGCGTCTCATTGTATAGAAGCATTTCTGAACTCATATCAAGGGCTCTTCAGAGCTGGAGAAGGAGGAAAGGTGTTTTGTTTCACCATGACTTGTATACATCCCTTAAAGACAAAGCAATTTTTTGTATTGAAACTTTAATTCTCTTAGAGCAATTACAGTGAAGTAGTTATGTCATTCCTGAACTTTTCACCACAAAGTGGTTGCCTGTTAGAAACACAGTCTCAGAGAACTTGTTCAAAAAGTAGCTGTCACTCGAGGTAGTCAATTCAAGAGGATCAAAGGAATCTGTTGGCACATACATCTGGTATGAGATGATCTGTACTCTAAAGTTCTGGGTGCAAAACCCTCTATTTTGATTAGAACTGTTGAATTTACAAAACTGAGACTGAAAACTTTCCTAATCTTTAAGGTGTAAGTCATAAAGGAATAAAACCAAACTATTCTCTAGCAGATTAGTTTTATTCCAATTCCATACTTTGTGACTAGAAATCAAGAAACTTCCATTTACTTCAACCCTTTTTAACTCGTTGTTTTTCCTTTCCTAATATTCTATTTGGATCCCTGATTTTCTTTAAATAAACTGCCATTTCCCTCCATGTTAACAATCTTTCATTTCTACTTAGGAATTACCCTGTTATCAATATTTTTAATTTTCTTATGACAAGTGTATGTGAGTATATGCCAATTTGAGATTAAATAATTTTTAAATTTACTTATCATTGAGTTGAACATAAGTCTCAGAAATAAATCCTGTATCATGTATAATTCTTGAAAATTATATTTAAACGTAGCTGTTCATAACTTTGAGAGTGCACTGCACTTTTGTAAGGTTTCTGAAACAATTTTTTTTTTACCATCTTAGGTAACAGCCATTCTCTGATAACTCCCATCAGTTGGAAATCATAAAGTCTCCTTTGTTAAAAGATAGTTGGTTTTTTAAAATCACAAATATCAGAGCTAAGAAAAAGAATGACTTTTTTAAACCACAAGACACTTAATTTTGAATATATGTAGTCGAACTTATTAAAATGGAGCCATTAGATAATGATGAAAGTAAGAAAAAATACTTATTTTCTTCAATAAAAATAACTACAGAAAAAAATGTCATGGTTTTGAATGACTCTTCAGACTTAGATATTTGATCTCTGGCATAAAAGGCTTACAGATTCTTATTAGCAATCATAAAAAACACGCTTTACTGAAATTTAGCATTTTCAATCTTACTAATCTTCAAGTGAGAATTGATTCCTTCATTTCTTACATCATAGGCAGTAACCTTAATTTATATCAAAATATTTCTAAAAGTCTCACACTGATTCAGACCAGCTTTCAGGGAATACTTTCTTAGAAAGAAGTATTTTGAAAAAAATCATGTAGCTGTTTTGTCAATCTGTGCATACCAATAATATCAAAAAGTAAAAAAAAAAATTTCCTTTATGGTTATACCCAATGACTAATATCAACATATAATACAATTTTAGTAAAATGTAGTAACTTAACTGAATATTCATTGAACTGAATCATTCATTTATTTTCGTTTTGCTTATGGAATAACATTCAGAGTTCTATCAGGGAAGTCTTATAATTTATTTTTACTTTATTAAACATATTTATTAATCTTACGTGTATCATTATACTTTTAATTTTTATTTTATTTAGTCCAAATATATTCTCAGAATTCAAGATTTAATATTATATTGATAAAGTAAAACTATCTTCTACAAAAATAGATAACATTATGAGTGTTTTATTTTCACATAACTTAAAATAACTCTTTTGAATTAAGGACTATATTCATATTCTCTGCAATCTGAGCTGTTTGTTTGATATTTGCTTTGGCATTTTTTATTTTTTAATGTAAAACAGTCCAAACTTAGTACAGTCAGCCCTCCATATCTGTGACTGTGGGAGGCACAGATATGGAGGGGCGACTGTATTATACCATTTTACATAAGGATTTACATAAGGGACTTTAGCATCCATGGATTTTGGTATCTGTAGTGTGTGTGTGTGTTTGTATGTGGGCGGGGACACACTAAGACATTCAAAAATATATGAAAATGATTATTCTTTTCTATAGAACATTCTAGTGTCCTAGAACCAATCCCCCATGGATACTGAGGGACGACTGTATTGGTCAAGGGCTATAACACACACACACACACACACACACACACACACACACATACATACACTCCAGGCTTGATCCAATATTGTTTGCTGGTAAGAGAGTAATCCTAAACAGATTGATTGTAGAGGTTAAGAACCAAACTTTGTCAGATAGATCCAAGTTCTAATCCTTGCGCTACTGCTTATCAGTGATGGGCCCTACTCCAAGCTTCAATTGCTGTCAGTGTAATGAAAGTGATGATGATAACACTTACGTCACTAGAAGGTTATAGACAAACAATAAAATGAAGTGTCTGCAGACCATGAAGTACTCAGCAACTGTTAGCTACTATTAATGTCACCTACTTTTGAGCAACTGCCCATAGTAAAATCACTATTTCCGAGCTTGTATCATGTTCATTTCATAAGTTCACTATTTATTGAAAAATAGCTTTCATTTTCTTCTACTATTTTTAGAGATGCTAATTTTATTTACTGTCATAGGTATTCAAAACAATCTAAACAGCTTATTAGAATTGATTTAATGTGATTAAATGCTATATTTATTTCATACCATTTCTATTAACAGAAAAGAACTTTCTTAATAAAGAAATATCCAGAACAAAAATATGTTGTATTATTTGTGCATCCATTTACTTTTCATAACAATAACTGGTATTAATTTATGTAAATTAGTTTTCTTGTTTGGTGTTAACATCAATATGATAACTAAGACGTTCAAAAATATATGAAAATGATTATTAATCTTTTCTATAGAACATTGTAACTTACCTGAAAAATATCAAGATGAGAACTTCTTTGTCTATTCAAACTGCCTAATTATTAATCTTTTCATTATTAGCAATCACTTGTAAAAATAAGAATAACAGAACTGAAGTAATACTTCTAACGTTTACTACAGTAACAGTATTTTTTTAATACTGTAAGCTTAAACATTTGAAATCAACAAATACCTTTAATAGATGATATTAATTTTAAATGCTTTTATACAGCTTTTGCATTAATGGAGGCACCTGAAATTTGTGGGATGTATATTTTCCGTTATTATCCAAAAAAGCTACATATATGCAGAATAATAGACAAAGCATCTTAAAAAGAGCTGATTCAGCTATGTTCAAAAGAAACTAGTAGCCACGAATGAGAAATTAACATGAAGGGATGTGCAAGAATTGCAACAAATCTTAAAATTTTGTATAACAAATTAGCATATAGTAAATACTTAATAAGTTCTATATACCTGGAGGAGGCAGAAAGAGATGGGCAAGGGTCTAGTCTTGAAAGGTAAAAGAGATGTTTAGACAGAAAAGAAGAATAAAAGTACAGTTGGATTTTTATTTTAAAGATGAAGGATATCAGCTAAAAACAAAAACAACAAGAAATTTCCCTTTACCTGTGGGAACCAACTTCCTTTTCTCTTCTTTTGTTTAGAATTGTCTGTACTCTCCATTCACTTCCTATTCACCACTCAACCCACTTCATTTTGGTTTTCTACCTCATCTTGCCACATACACAGCTTTCTATAAGATTATCAGTGACCTCTGGGTCATGAAAGCCAATGGACATTTTTAGTCCTCAGTTTGACTGCTTAGAAGGAGGTGACCATTGACCTCAATTTTGTTGCAATGGATTAACAAAGGTTACTAAAGAATTTAAAAATGAAAGTTATAAGGCATAGCACAATGACCTCGAAAAATCTTTTAGCCTAGAGAAGGCTACGGAGTTATCTAACATTCATTTTTATTTCAAAAAGATTTACATTTAAGTAAAGTCCTGTCCTTTGTAGAAGTGGATTATACTAACAACCCCTGTGAGTATGGTACGCAATTCAAATTGCTGTCAGAGTAATCAAAAAATATTTCTGATTTAGATACTTTTTTGGTATCCAGGCTCCATATGACCAAAAGTACCCATTTTGAGCTTGCTGGCTAGAATAGTAACCTGCTTGTGGAGATGAGCAATCACCTGCTAGGAAAATCAATTTAAAAGGTTGACCTGTTTGAACTAGCTAAGATAACTGATCACATATAATGGATGGCTGACTATCAATTTGCTTCTTTTTTCCATTCAATTTCAGAACAACAACAAAAAAGGAACTTAGTTTATAACAGATAGTCATTATGACATTATTAACCAGAAATTATCTGTTTTAATTATTTTCAAAGAAAGAAGTCCTATGGTTTCTGTCTTTTGTGCAGAATCAGAGACAGAGATTTATAAGGCAAGCAGAAGGTGAATAAGTGATCTCTTAATTTCCGTTGTTGCCTGGTGATTCGTTGGCTATCCAACACTACTAATATATTGACACAATTTTATTTAGAATACAGAAATATAACGTCTTATTGCAGCATATGCACTCACACTGACCTATGTGGAGAAGTCACTTGAATTACCATATTTGGAAAATTTACAAAGACCTCAGTGTCTTGTAAACATAGAATGAATATCTTGTGAATGCATGAACATTTTCCAAGTCCACAAAAAGTCTTGATCCTTGTTTTGATAGACTGTTTTGTCAGCACATAATATCATATAAACTGGGCAATTCTGCTTTAGAAAGGCTTTTTTTTTACTAATTATGGTTTTTAATTTTCCACAAATGTTTACATCTAGCATAAGTTTTTGCACTTTTCTGATAAGATTTAGAACATTAAAGTGAATTTAAGAATCTTAAAAAAAAAGTCTCTAGTAAGAGAACAAAGAATTTCCTAGGTACTCTAGTTGAAATAAAGAAGGAAGTGCTGAAGATTTTTTTCCCTTTTACTTTTGTACTTATCTATCAAGATATCAAGATTTTTTATTCTCATGTGATGCTGAAGATTCAGAATCTTGAGCTTAATTGATCTGTACATGAATTAACAGTCCTTTGATCCTAAGTGTATTTAACCTTAATATTATTTATAATTAACATAGGTAACGTCATTTCTTTACTCAGAAGCTTTTACTAGCTCCCCAATCAATAGATAATAAAGTCCAAACACCTTAGTATTTTTTTTTCCTGAATATTTGGAATTTGTTTCAACTCCCTTTTCAGCTTTATATTTCGCTATTACTTATCAAATTCAATATGTGAAACAAACCATATTATTCACTCTGCTTTATTTTCTCCAAAGTGTTTCTCATCTAATTCCCACCCACTGGAAGTGCCTAACTCTTTAAATTCATCTGTAAATGTCCAACTCATTCTTAAAGTCCAACTTCAAGGTCAAATGCCATCATCTCTGTTAAACTTCCCTTGGTTCACTGAATGGGAAATAATTTCCACCTCCCTGCTACTGGAGATTATTTACCACTATTGGCATAATTCTTTCATTTTGTCTGGAGTTATAGTTAGGTTTCATGTGCCTTATTTCTTCTTCTATTTGTGAGCTCCACGTTGGCTGGGACCACAGATTCTTCATCTTAGAGTTTCCCAAAGCACTAAAAGATGTGTCCTGCAGACAGGGAGTACTTAAAATTTATTTCTTTGAATTGAATGGCATTCACATTCTCAAGTGTAGATTATAGAAGATCATTTTAAGAAGGGTAAAATTTATTCTTCATTAAGTAAAATAATTAACAAAGAAATTAATAAATCATGGACCTCTTTTTTTGTTGTTTTTTAAAAGATTAATTAATTGTTTTTGGTTGCCTTGGGTCTTTGTTGCTACGCACAGGCTTTCTCTAGTTGTGGTGAGTGGGGGCTACTCTTCATGGTGGTGCATAGCCTTCTCATTGCAGTGGTTTCCCTTGTTATGGAGCATGAGCTCTAGGCATGTAGGCTTCAGTAGTTGCAGCACACAGGCTCAGTAGTTGTGGCACAAGGGCTCTAGAGCACAAGCTTATAGTTGTGGTGCACGGGCTTACTTGTTCTGAGGCATGTGGGATCTTCCCAGACCAGGGCTTGAACCCATGTCCTCTGCATTGGCAGGCAGAGTCTTAACCACGGTGCCACCAGGGAAGTCCAGCCTGATCCTCTTTTGAAAATGATATAAGCTAAGTATTGGCAGCACTTCAGGAAAGGAAGACATATGGTGGATTTCTTAAAAAAACTTTTTGGTTTTATTATCAAGTTTATTGATAATCATACAAAATAATGAGAAACAAAAAATACACAAGAATAAAATACTTTTACCTGCATTACTGAAGATAACCCCAGATATACCAAGATACATTTTAATCCCCTAAAGGCGAGCATAGTTTTTCTGTGGTTTGTGTTTTCCTAATAACAGCTTGTCATTATGTGTCAGTTATTTCTGTACAGTAAATATGCTTCTCAAACATCATTTTAATGAATGCCTAGCATTGCTTTCTTGTCTATATAACCCTTATACTTGAACATTTTGAATCTTAGGGTTTCGGTTTTTGTTGTTTTTTTTTTTTTACTACATCTAAATCATTTTAACTTTCATTCACGTGATTTAAATGGTATGCTCATCTTAGTTTCTATTTCCTAAGACATACATAGTATCAAAACTATCCATGTGCATTATTAACTTTCCCTTCAAACATTTTTTTCTTTTGCTAATTTTGATTGGCAACAGTAGTGTTTTAGAGTGCCCAATAATAACTTCTTTAATCATCTTTTTTTCTGACTCAACTGCATTCTCTAAAGTATTCCTCAAAATTGGGATATATCATAATTCCTGTCTGCTTGGAATACGTGAGATGAAATTCTGGCTAAAGAAAAAGCCATTGGATTAATGATGTAATAACTTAGGTTCTCCTTTATCTTATATTTTCCATGTATCTGAAGATACATGTTTTGTAGTTAGTTGTATCATGACACGCTAATGGCAGGTAGTAAATAGTGACTCAGTATTGCAAATTCAGAAATGTCAGCTGAATTAAAGAAACATGCCATTGGCTTTTAGTATTCCAGTTCTGGGGTTATATTGCCTAGTTAAACTGTTACCTGCCACTTATGTGTGATGTTAGGCCAAATGCCTAGCAGCTCTTAGCTACTGCTTCTGTACTTACAAAAAGAAAATAATGAAGGTACCTTATTTGGGGGTGGTTGTGAGGGCTAGATTAGGTTAGGCATAGAAAGTGTATTGCCCAGGGCCTGCCACCTAGAAAATCTCCGCAAAAATAGGAGCTGTTATTACTTTTACCTACAGTATTTGGAAAATAGCTGCCTAAAATACAAGTTAATTACTTGATAGATATGCTCAATGAATGGTTTTGTTTCTTGTAGAATGATATATTACTTCAGGGAAGGAAACATGCAAAAACAATATTAAACTTTATGTTCACTTCAGTAAACCTTCATGAAATACATATATAATCAATCTCTCTCATGAACATTAAAATAATTTGGTTAAAAAAATTGTGTCATTTTGGAATAGGTCAGATGAAAAGAGTGTGTTGCTCAACATTACATCAATTATACTTCACATGAATATTTAAAGAATTCTGCTAATAATTCATATGATAAAATCCAAAAGCAGTCTTTTCAATAAATGAAAAGTTTACAGGTCAAACCTCTTCACGATATTCATACACATTTTCTTGTCTTGAGTTAACATGAGATAACAGTCAGGGTTACAATTTCACCTACAGCTAACTTAAAGAAATAAGACAGGTAAGAAGAAAAGAACTACCTTTCATAACACAAATATAGAATTAAACTGTCAAGACTTGAAACGTGCAATAAACTACATGTAGAGTAAGATTTTTTTAATTCAAATAATTTTCTTTGAATTTGATAGGAAATGAATGTATTGGCCAGAAAATTGTGACAATTACTTGAAGAATGACTGAATTCTAATGAAAGGCTCTAAGAAAAAAAAATGATGAAATGAATGTGTTTGCTTTTAAATCATTTACAGCTGAATAGTTTATGTTATTTTTAATTCACCCAGTTAAATTATCCAAGATGAATACAATATGAATAAAAGAGGTTTAAAATTGCCAGGTTTTTGCATTAAAATGTTTGCCAATAACCACTTTCTGGGTTTTTTTTTATTACTATTTTAAAGGTTTTATATATTGCAGTACAAGTTAGAAGACTAAGATAAAGTACATAGTAGAATGAGTTTGCAGGGTTATAAATATTTGACCTACATCTTCAGACAGTAAAATCAAATCTCCTGTATAGGTAGGTTTTGTGTTCACTCAAGGAAAACTAGCTTAACTGGAAATTCTTCTGGTCATCTCCCCCAACTTTGGCTCACTCTATTCTCCCCATTTCTGTCTAAAAGCATTCTCCAGTTGTTCATCCCCAAACCTCCGGAGTCTTGCCAAAAACCCTTAACTTCTTCTCTCTCAAACCCCCTGTCTTATCCATCAGTAAATCTTGTCAGAGCTACCCACAAAACACATCCAGGATTCTTCTCACAAACGCCTACTGCTGCCACGCTTCCCCAAGCCACCATCATTCTCCCGGATTCAGAGTCTCTCTCTCCCTCTGATTATTAAAGTAGTCTCTTTCTGCCTCTGCCTGCTTTGGCAGTTGCTTTCCTACAGTCTCTTTCTGATAGAGCAGCCAGAATGATCCTTTATAAATAGAAGTCAGAATGTGTCACTCCTCTACTCAAAACTCCCAATGGCTTGCCACCTCACTCAGAGTAGAAGCCACAGGTCTCGTAATGAACTTCACAGCAGTTTAATGAGCTAATCCCTGCTACATCTCTGATTCTATCTCCTATCACTCTCTTTTTTCCTCAGCTCTTTCCTCAAACACACCAAGCGTGCTCTCACCTCAAAGCTACAGCAGCTCCGCATATAAAATAAAGAGGTACAATTTCTCATTTTCTTTCTCCTTCTGCTAATGACCCCATCACTGCTTTGATTCTCACCAAGAGAACCCTGGAACCCAGCTCTAAATCTAACAGACTGACTCAATACATACAATAATTGATGATTCACATAGCACGCTGCTAGCTGCTTTACTTGCAGAGTTGAAAGCAAGATTACCTCCTTAATTAAGCTTCTATACTGTTAAGAATTAGATACTGGGTCACAACTGGGGTTTTGTTAATATATAATTGGCAAAAGAACCAGACAAAGTACAAAGGTTAGATTTGACTCCTCAGGGAACTGGAAGAAGATTGCTGCAGTTCTGAAATGGGAAAAAAGACAAAGACCAATTCTTCTAAAGACAACACATATCTGAAGGTGAATCCAAAACCAAAAGGCCATATACTGGCCAAGACCCAAGCATAGGTGGGACAGGGTATGGGAGCAAATCTAGTAATCATGCCTTTTAGCTTTTAGTTAGCCGTTCTGCAATGGTCAGTGCAAGAATGAAGGTCATGTTTGACCAGTGCACAGATTGCGCATTCTTCTATTAAAAACCATTTAGTGGCATTCCATCTCACTCACAATGAATGGTAAAGTCTCCACCATGGTGGCATCTAAAGCCTCACAGAATGTGCATTGACCTCAACCTCATTTTCCATGCGTTTCTCCGTCTTCCCTCTGCTCCTGCTACACTGGCTTTCTTGAAATCCTTCAAACAGGACTTAGAATGCTCTGACTCCAGATACCTCCATGGCTCTCCTTCCCTCATCTCTTTAAGTTTTTGCTTCAATGTCATCTTTTCAATAAGCAAATGGAGGCTTTAATTTTGTTTTTGTTTTTTATGTGACAATAGTCTCACTAAATGAGCTTCAAGATTTTGTGTGTGCTGTTTTGTACACATCTCATTGATGTCCTAGTATTAATTAACATTCTGTTTCCTTCTAATTTTTTTAGATCAGCTGCCCTAAAACTAAATTAAATTGCATTTATTGAGCCTTTGTAGGTACCAGGTACGGTGCTCTGTGCTTTATATGCAGAATCTCATTTATACTTCCAACGATCTAGAATAATCATTATCTCCGTTTCGTTGAGAGAGAAACTGTAATTCAGAGAACTTTGTCTTGCCTATGGTTGACATCATACTTGTTTTCATGGACCCAAGTTCCCTCTTCAGTTATTTTCTTTGGTTTGACTAATATTTAGTTAAAAGAGAGTGCATTCTCCACGTGAAACTAGATTTCTAAGTGAGAAGACACATTTGTATCCTCAGAGGTTTGTTACAGCCGGTGGTGGCCTGAGACACAGTAGTCTAGTGACTCAGCATCTGTGCATTTGAGTCAGAACACAGGGGTCTCTATCCTAGCTCATCCATTTGCCAGCTCCACAGGATTTCCCAGTGTCTAGTTTTAGGGTTCTTCTGTAAAAGAATAGTACCTAAAGCAGCATCCATGCTGATAAGATTTTGAGGTCATATTTTAAGAGAATGCATACAAAATTAGGTATGAAAAAGAACATTTATTTAGAGTAGAAAAGAAAACATAGCAAAACACAAATTTAAGGTAGCTGTCAAATACCTCAAATATTATAAACTCCAGAAAAAAATAGCAATATTCTTGTTTTATGCCTAACAAAGTGACACAACTAAGGATTGTTGGAAAATAGCTGCAGTCAGACTTTCCTGGAAGCCCAGGGATGAGTCCGGTCTTTCTGGACAAAGGTTCCAGTGGGCCGCTGTTCCAACATCACACACAAGATCAGGTTTTCAGCCCCCAAGTCAATCAAGAAATTACTTTGAAGTGTGCATGTCATACATACTGGTTTTAAGCAAAATCAGCCTGCTGTAGGCACTCTCTTTATGTTTGTTTAATTGAATTAAATTTGAATTGAATTGGGTAAGGCTGGTTTCTTGGCATAAGATATGAAGAGGTTTATTGAATGTATGGCTATTTTAAAGCAATTATTAATTTTGACAATAAAAGTGTGAACAGGACCATAATTCATTATTAGGCTAACATTTCTTCTTTTTGTGAGTATTTGTCAATAACTCCTGGCCATGACATAGAGAGGTGTATATATTTGCAATACACTTGAGTAATACTGATAAAAACAATTTGAAAAACTGAAAGCTGTCTAAATTTTTTCCATTAATCATACTATGCCTATTCAGAAGTGCTATTGAAACAAAATATACTGTCACTCTTAAGGTGGAAAAAAGTGATAAAATTGTTATCACTTAATGTGGGATGCAGAGACATGAAGGTAAGGCCGTAGCTTCTTATCCAAGCATGATTTGTATTGCCAGTGTGATCTGGAGAAATTCACTAAATACTTTTGTGACACAGATTCCTTAAATGTAGAAGGAGCCAATGTTTTTAGGTCTTCCTAAAGAAGTTGGGGAAAATAACTCTTGAAATGAACATACATGTCTGTGTGCTTCTAGTACCGGAATCTGTTGGGTAGCAGCACAGTCTGAGGTATGTGATGCAATTCTACATGCCAAACTGAGAAAATTGGGTGGAAAACCCGTTTTCCCTGAAACAGCCTTTGAAGCTGCCAGTAATTAGTTTGATATAGTTGATAAAAAACTGAAACCAACCTCTCTAAGTTTTGGGGCTCTGTATATGAGCCATCTGGAACTATCAGATAATTGGGACAATTTAAGTTATGCTTACATAATTGTGGATAAGAAAACTCATTTTGGTCTGAGTTCAAGGGTTTAGGAAAACAGAGCATAACTAATCCAAGAGAGCCTGAAACATAATAGTAACAAGAGATATACATGCAAACACATCTGGTTTGAATTAAAAAAAAAAAAATCTGAAAGCTGTATTCTTAATGTTCCAGGCTTCCCAAAGAATTCGTTCATGGACTTATCTTCAAGGAATGACATCTAACTAGCTATTTCTCTAATCCTAAAAAAACAAATAAAACAGGCTTGTTGACTACTGAAAAATGCAATTTAAATGTGAACATTACTCAAGGCTTCCGGTTCTCATTTCTAGGGAGAAGAAAAAATAGCCTGTGTTTGTTCTATAGAAACAACTGGAAAAATTGAAAGAAAGGAAGGAAAAATAAGGAAGGAGGCCTGTATTGATTTTTGCTCAGTCCTCAGTGTGTAAGCCCTGTAGCTCTTACCTGCTATTTAATATTCTTAAGAATATTAAAGGAATGCTAATGTAGTTTTAGAAACTTGACATTATTGGAATTTCAAAAATATAATACCTCTGTTTTTAAAAACCAGCTCATAATTAAACACCATTTCATGCCTGGTTTCTATAACTGAAATACTCTGAAAAATTCAAATCAATTCTTTTTCAATAATGAAACTAAATAATATTTTGCCAAAGTTTTTCACAATAATTACTCTAAACAAATTTTGTATTACTCACTCAGATACATGCAGCGAGGTATGAGGATCAGCTGGCAAAAGACTTGCTTTTAGAGAATTCCATTCTGCTGCTCTTCATAGGGTTCCCATTTACCCAGAAGAAAAAATCTTCAGAATTTGAAATTTTATGGAATTGCCAACTTAACTAATTTGTCTTTGTTTTTCAAATTTTACTTTTATCATCCAGTTGAGAGAACAGCAGCAGACTGCCTCTGCCTCTAGCTCAGCTGCCCTACTGCAATCAAAACTGGATAACATGGTAGAATCTTGGTTCTACCTTATTCTTAAAATTCTCCTGTATAATCAGGAGTTATCTACAGGGAAACCCGAAGCGTTTTCTTAAAGACTTGATTTCTCAGCACTTGCCTAGTCTCATTTTTAACATGTGACTTATCAGATAATGAAAGAATTTTGGGGAGCAAATGTTTTAATTCGAAATAAGTAAATTAAATACTTTTATATTTATATTGACCAAATAGTTCAAAAATTAACATAAATAAAATAGAAAAACATTTTTTTTTTCTACACAGGGAGGTCAGAGTTCTAGTCAAATAAGATTTAGATTGAGAGTGTTTTAACTCAGTAGAATATGATCTTGCATTTGATACTACTCACTGGGTAGAAAGTCACTTTGTTTTTTAAAGACTGTACGTTAGTGTTTTATCTTATTCTGCTAGTGTGTTTAAAATCAAGTTAGAGATTATTATTTTGGGGGAGCATTTTCTATCTTAAAGCCTTAAATGATGATACATGGTATTAAATAGCAAGCACAGAATTATATACATTGCACACTTGTATTTGGTTAATTGAGTCAAATGTAGTTGTCATTTGCCAAATGCTTGTGACCTTTCTTTATCTTCCCTTCCCTCTGAGCTGCTGTTTAAATGGAGACTGTTATTACCACTTTGGTGAAGTCTAAATGTGATAGCGTATATAATGGACCTAGAATCCTAGCCTTGCACTTTCTTCACTTCATTTAGACAACATTTAGGCTAACATGAACTCTGAATGTGAACATATTTTTGCATAATCCAATTAAAAATAAAAACATGAGAACCTTAAGAGATGTTAACAATGGAGGTCAAAGAACATACAATGAAGTGCAGTTGAGACATCATGACCTGCAATTGTAGTTACTCCTGCTCCTCCACAAGGATAAAAGATGGTACTTAAAATTGCAATGAAGATTTATTCCATTTTGGTTAGATTAAAGATGTGCAGTCGAATGCTTATTTCTCTGAGAGAAGAGCGTATGGTAGGTCAGTTGAAGGTATCTGTTGTATCTTAAAAATCTATTTGAAATGTTTGAGTGAATTATTGTCTAAATTGACAGGTGATTCCTGTCCAAGCTAACAATATATTTCTGTTAGCATAGCCCAAGAGGGACTAAATTAAAGAATATGTGCTCTTCATAGGCTCTGGCTGAGTAGATAAGATGATATGATACCTGAATTAGGAAAGGAATAAGCTGGACTTACAACTAAATCCACATAATTCCATTGTGAGATGTCCTTACTTACAGTCCTTTGCAAAGCATGCTGTGCACAGTGTGGTACGTGTGCTTGTAATAAACAATTAAGGGAGCTTGTTACATGGAGAAAAGCACAGGCAGTTTTTTAAAAGATCATCTCAATAAATACCTAAGGTGAAGTCAACATGATTTCCTTAAATTGTTTAAAAATGTGTGTGCCTAAAACTATTCTATCTACAAAATTTAGTCTATACACGAATACAAAATTCTTTATTAAATTTTATATTTGTATATGCTAATACAAAGAAATAATAATACTAAAAATTGATGTAAAATACATTTGTGGTTTTTAGAACACTTAAAAACCTCAAATTTGAAGATATATCCACACTTTAAAATATATTTTTCTTTTTATAATTTTCAAACTAATAAGTACATTTATAAACTGAAATTGTTAATAGGTATAGAGGATTAATTTGAAAGAAATCAATCATGCATGGAATATTTTGTTATCTGTAGACTGAGTATCTAATTTCTAAATGGCCTAAAAAATAAGCTCCTAAAATGGTTCTTAATCCATTAAAAAAATTAACCTGTCTAATAAATACAGTCACATTTCTGTTGTTTTATATTAATGCTTGATCTACATTTATGTCTATAAAATTTTTAACTTCAGGTGAAAATCTTTTCATGTAAAAAATCCCAACTGTCCTTTGGAATGAATAAGGCCCAATTAATATTCCATTGATTTCATTGTTAATGGATGACCAAGTCACAGCCTGAGCAGAAGAGAAAGTTAAGTAACATCAACTGCTTCCTCTCTCAGAGCAGAACAACACCCATCCAAGTTCCATTCTCTGTGTTCTATGGAGCAGTGTCTCCAAATCGCATAACACCACTTCTCCTCATTATGAAAACCTCTTCACAGTTTACAGAGTAAGAACAGAAGAACAGAAGACTAAGCCATGGCAAATGTCCAAAGCAGATTTTCAAGTTAGTCATATGAGCTATGAATATACCTTAACCTCAAATTATGGATTATGTCAGAAAAACTACGAAGCATATTTCTCTTACATACATTTCATTTGTTTGTTGTGGTCTCTAAATATTTTGACAGTTGATTGATTTTTTTTTTTTATGTTTAAAGTAAGTTATGGAAGACTTTTATTCCCAGAGTGCAGGAAGCACTGTGCTTGAATTAGAAGTCCTAAATTGAATACTCTGATAATATCTGACTTTGCCATTACCTTATGCCCAGTATTATTATGGAAAGCCTTTTGATCTCCACCTCTGAAGTGAATTAGTGATAAGATTCTCTATATCATGAGGATTTGTGTTGTTATTGTTGTCCCTTGTCTTTGTTTTTGTTTTAAATAATTGTTTTCTATCTTTCTTTTGCTGCAGGAAAAGTGTTGGGTTTATTGGGTTGCCCCATAACTTTATGATGTCAATATTGCCATAAACACGCTCGAAAATAAAATTAGAATAAATGTGTGACCTTATTTGTCAGCAAAAAGCACACATTTAGAATTTATTTTCAAGGCAAGAAGAATGACTATATACTTCTCTCACCAAATTCCATGATGTTGCTATTTCAAAACTTCCTTAAGGCCTTACCACCATGCCATATACATAAAATGATACATGGGACACGTAGAGGAAAGCCTCTATCTTGCTGGAAGGGTATATTTCCATCCATTTCTGTCCTTCATTGGAATCAATTTTTACTTTATTTATATTTACAAAATTTTTCACTGTCTCCAATAAATATGGTACTGAAAGAAACTGAATTATATCCCTCTTTAATATAATTAATAGTCTTCCTTAATATAATTAAAAATTATAGCTAATCATTGAGGATTTTAGCTCAGCAGCAAAATAAGCAGCAAGTTCTGAGCCAAAATAGTAAACTGCATGTAATCAACTCTGCTGGTCTCCAGGATTTTAGTTGTAAAATATCATCAGGCCAGACACTGAGCCTCAAAGCAAGGTCCTCTTTATGGCTTCAGCTGTGTCCCCTTGTCCAAGTTACCTTCTGAGCTCCTGCCTGTGTAGAATCTGAAGGAAGAAGCTTAAGAAGACTCTCCTGTCTCTAGGGAAAGGAAAGCTATCTACGGATGACTCAGAATCACATGGGGAAAAAATTAGATGAAGGGAGAGTAAGAAAACAATAGCAAAGCTACTCAGGACATAATAAAGGCAAGAAAGGAATGATGAGGAAGGTAACTGAACATGACAGACCATCAGTGGTTGTAGAGAATCATGTACATTTGAGGAAAGTTCAACCCTGATGTTGAAATTCAGCTTTTGTGATCAACTGTTGTGCTTGCATGAATGTTTAAACTCTATCTTACTCAAGTGAATGTACCATGAGCTTCTAGGAATATGAAGGGCAGCAGAAACTCAGTTTTGACACAGGCATAAGCAGTTAATCTGGTAAAACCCGGAGAAATATGTTGACTCATCTTACTTTTTAAGAGTCATTATGTTTGGAAAATCACTGGATTCTAGAAGAAAATGCATCCATTTCCATTGCTAGTAGGATGATAGAATACAAATTTTCAAAAATTGTTTATTTAAAGCAAAAAATGCTATTAATAGCAGTGAGTATGAAACTTGATTATCAGCAGCTTAATTTCCCCTTCTCCAGTATGTGCATTAACTAATGCCAACTGATGTCAACACAAATTATGAGCGTGCAAGAAAAACTAATTGTTCCACATTATTTTACAGTTATTATTGATTACTGTGCCCTTTGCAAATCAAGACAGAAATAGAAAGTGTAATAATTCTTAAGGATGAATTTAACACTTGCTAGAGGGGAGGAAGGATATTTCCAAATACTTTCTTAATTACATATTAAAATCTCAGGATACATTTAAAGGGCTTCAACTGAATATAAATAAAATCTGGATAAATTTTAGAACATGATCTCCAATCAAATATATACTGATTTAAGAGAAGACTTCGCTTTTCAAGTTGAAAATTGTTTCTTTCTATCAGAGTGGCATCCTCATCAGCCACAAATAAAGTCAAGATAAGAATTGAGTTGGGCATATCAACCACACACACACACACACAATTATTAATGTTAAGAATGTTTGCCCCCTGGCTGTGTGGTAGAATTTTATTTCACATGGTAGATGTTCAAATGCCACTTGAAATGTGTTTGAGTCAGTGTCTTTGGAACTTAGCCTTATATTGCATTAAATGGAACACAGGTAGGCTGAGAGGCTGAATTACACATTATGATAAGAACAAAAGCAAAGCAATGTGAAAAGCAGTATACTAAAAGTCATATAATATGAAACTTTTATCTGTGTCCTGAGTCCCAGCTCTACCTCATCCTCTCAGTCTAAGCAGACCTCATAAACCTCAACCAGAATACAGTTTATCAACATTCCTCCTTTCAAGAGATTATGTAAATAAAGCAGATAAGCTTCATTCAAGCCAAATTAATAATAAGTATATTCGAAAGTAGCTGCTTGGAAGATCAAAGTTCAAGACACTTGAATCTGCCATGTAAAGGATTACCATGACCTCCTGCTAATACCATGCCTCTAAAAACAATCCAGGGGCTTGGGAAAACAAAACACATCAAAAACCTAGTTTTAGGCTTCATACTTGTGTCCCTAAGACCAGCCCCAACATATATGAAAACCCAGAACTTTCCATTCCTTCTTTTTCATATACTTTTCTTTCCTTTTTTCCTTTTATTCTATTTCTTTATTCTTTTTATTTCTGTTTATTCCTCCTAACTTACAGTTCTCAGGGTTTAAATGTAATATGAAATGTTTTTGCTGTGGGTTTAAACTCTAAAATGACTGCAGTTGATCTAGAAATGACCAACAAGGTCTAACTGGACCCGGGTCTATATGTCACATCTGCTGTCTGAGTCTCGTCTAACCACTGCTAGGGAAGAGACTAGACGTGTTCTTGTGGTTGAGGTCTTGGAATTCAGATTTGGAAGTTATGTCCAAATGATTCCTTATACTGTTTCCTGCATATCCAATGATGGCTAGTTCTTAGAGATGAGGAACACCTAGCCTTCTAATATCCGAAGAGAGGTGAGATGTTATTTAGGAACAAGCCAGAGTCTATTTGGGAGTACCAAATGAATACTTCTTTATGGACAGAGAATTGATAATAATACAGGAAAAAAATTTGAGACATTCTAGAAAAAAGTTATTAAACTAGGTCAACTGCTCCCTCCAAAATAAATAAATAGCACCAAAGTATCATTCTCCATCTCCTAGTCTTGATTTCTTTTTCTTACCACCTACTGTATCTTATACTTATTACTCCATTCGCTAGCAACTGTTTCTTACTAGTAAAATGTGAGCTCCATGAGAATAGACGTGGTGCAGGGAGAGCACATGCCTTTAAAGTGACTTTTAGTCTGTGAACAAAGCTGGAAAAGGAAGAACAGCTTAACAAACAGCAGCAATGTGCATCTGCTCAAGAAAGGGGCAGCTGGAGAAAATATCAAGAGAAGCTTTGCAAAGTAAACACTCTGTTTTGGGGTTTGTACTGGTTCCCTATTGATTCTGTAACAAAGTACCACAAACCACTTTCCCAGCCAACCTTCAATCAGTGGTTAAAATGTTGGTCTTTGGGGACATCAAAGACTTTTAAAAATTATGGAACATTCTTTTCTTGACCATTTACGCAGTCCCCAAAATTCTTCTTAAAATTCCAGATAATCTATCAATTATCTTTAAATACCACACATTTGGTGAATGTAAATTACCACATGGTAATATACAAGAATCTTTTATATTTGAAAATAAATATACAGAACCCTGCATATTTGAAAATAAATGGAGAATATTGAAGAGAATTCCTGAGTAGCAGAGTCAAACTTGATCTTGATTCCACTTTGTTTACAATAATTCAATCAGAAGAAGGAGAAAGCACCACAAAGAATACAACAGGAATTGTCATCAGCAATAAATATCTAGCCCACCATCCAGGAATATCATTTCTTGTAACTAAGCTTTAATAAGAGAGAAAGAACTGAAAATTGAAGGTTCAAATCCCGAACAAGTACCTGGACGTCAGATGTTTAAATTCTGATGAAGAAAGCGAGTCATATGTTTTTTGTTTTTTGTTTTTTAATATAAATTTATTTATTTATTTATTCTATTTGTTTATTGGCTGCACTGGGTCATCGTTGCTGTGCACGGGCTTTCTGTAGTTGCAGCGAGCAAGGGCTACTCTTCATTGTGGTGCACAGGCTTCACGTTGCGGTGGCTTCTCTTGTTGTGGAGCACAGGCTCTAGGCTCATGGGCTTCAGTAGTTGTGGCACACGGGCTCAATAGTTGTGGCTCATGAGCTCTAGAGCACAGGCTTAATAGTTGTGGCTCACAGGCTTAGCTGTTCCGCAGCATGTGGGATCTTCCTGGAGCAGGGCTTGAACCTGTGTCCCCTGCATTGGCAGGCGGATTCTTAACCACTGCACCACCTAGGAAGTTCCCATATGTTTTTAAGACTAACTTTTAAGAGAAAGTAGTCACACTATCATAAAAAACAAGTTATTCTGAAGATGTAGTAATACACACTTGCTGGAAAGAGTAGGATTTCAGGACATTGATGTCACTGGACTTTAGGAATTTTTTCCCCCTATTTTCCCCAGTGTTTTGATACTTTGGCATGAAGTGCAATTCATGGCTTTTAATGAGTTGGAGAATTACATTGAAATTCAGTACTATGTTAATAACCTCCAAATTAATATTTTCCTTCAGATAAATTGCAATGGAAAAAAATCTAATCTTATTGCCCATAAAGTGACATAATAAAACCAGAATGCCAACTATAGAGTGGAAAACTCTCCCAGCTAATGTTACAGAGACCATCCACTTTCCGAGTGTTTGCTCTTTGTGTTTAGCTATTAAAATAAGGGTTTAACTTAAAATGCATGAATAAGCATCTTACTAGATTGCAGACAAGCAAAGGAAGTAAATATTTTTTTCTTGCATTTAGAGAGCTACCGAATACTCTATCCTTTTCTTTCTTTCATGCAATTACAAATTTAGTAGGTGACAGGGGGGTGCAAAGGTGGCAGGTAGGGCAAAGGAGGAGACTCTTAAGTGTGCCTGCTCAGTAACTACTCCTCTGTCCTAAGCATCTCTGTGGTTTCCCTGACGTTTCTGCTACTGTGTGACTTTTGCTTAGGCTGGGATTTATAACTCTGTCATTCAGGAATAGGTGTTTGAGAGGAGCCATTAAACAACCATCAAAGCATTAAACAGCTACACATGTGGGAACCGACCACACGTACTGCCACGAGCTGGTTGCAGAGAATTCCTAAGCCTTGCAGCAGGTGTGATACTACTTAGAGGAGGAGTCTTGGGAGCTGGGAGTTGACAACAATGTCCAAAGGACTGGAGGCAAAAGAACACACAGCTTGAGTGTGTGAGACAGATGCTGCTTTCTTGCTGTGCTCACCATCTCCCACGTGTAATATTTCCAACACATTAACAGAGCATTAGAGTTTGTGGCATGCTTAGTGACAGGAATAGAACCATGAAATTGGTAATGTCTTGCCAGTTTTAAAATGTAGATGAATAACTTCTTGTCAGAGCATTGAAGTCTTTCTTATCCTGTAAAAAATCCCTGTATAACTAATGAGACTCCTGGGCCATCATACCTGCCCTGTTCAATTTCTTATTCTAGTTTGGCTGTTCAACTACCTGTGGTACTTGGACTATGGAGATAGGTATTTTCAGCATTGATTAGCACTGTGATAAATTCATATACAAATGTGCGCATCTGAGTTGCCTCCTGGATATAATGGGAAAATTTGATGTTACCATTTTTAAGCTATTCCCGGTGTTTCTACATCAATTATCAGACTTCCTTGATTCTTCTTTACACAGAAAACATGTAAATTAGCTTATGTCACACATTGTGGAGGGAGAGTCTGGGGATGGCAAGGTGTCAGAGAGCCGCCATTTTGACTGATTGTACTCCTGGCAACTTTTATGATAATAGATTGCTTTTTATTATATCACTGTATTTGGCCGTGATGATATTTAACTACAGAAGATTAAAGACATGTCATGATGCTAGGGAACTTTACGAATGGGCTAGTGCAATTGTGTCACACTTAAAATTAGCAAGCCAGAACAGTAATAAGCAATTCTGGGAAACTTCAGAGTCACCCCACTAAAGAATGCACAATTTTTGTCTCTCGTCATTTCCTTCAATTGTTGAGCCAATAAATGTTTACCATTTACTCTTTACGTGCTATCGCTAGGCTAGGCCCATGTAAGAACACGTGACCATAAACGTGATCCCATCTTTAAAGATCTGCTAGTGAACTTTATATAAAGCAACATAAAAAACTACAAGATAATACATACTAGTTCTAATTTGCTTGCTACAAAAAAATGTTATTTACAGAAAAGAGAAGCAGATCAGTAGAAATAAAATTATGTAGAACAATTTGATAGTCAACTAGTGGATGAATAGAATTTTGCTAAGACAAAGGAGAAAAGAAGGCAACTTAGGGAGATCAACGCATGGAAGAAGAACGTGATTATGCAGGAAACAAACAGGTGAGGTCAGTTCTTAAGCTTAAAGGTTACCATGTTCTAGCATTGTGCCACCTGATTTACATGGCTTTTCTTGTTCAAGTCTCTCAGGAAAGTAGACATCACCATCCCTATTTTACAGAGTAGGAAACCAAAACTTAGAGAGGTTCTATGAAGTCACACAGCTTGGAAGCAGAATGAGTTGGACTCAGACCCAGCCTGGGCAGGGCCAGGTGGCGTATGGCCTGGAAGGAGCACAGGGCACACAGCGGGCACGTGTAGGCTCAGTCTGGGTTGGTGGCCATGGGAACCCAGAGCTGGACCCGGATCACAGATGCTGTTCTCAGGGGAAAATGTTCGGGGCTATCCGAACATGGAAAGAGGCACGGGGATCGTCAAAGAAGACTCTATGGGTTTTGATCTGGAAGTTGAGTGCTAACTGAGACTCACTTAGAAAGAGAGAGCAGAGTCTCTTCTCTGAGATCCTGTGCTCTTCGGAGAATTCTTCAAGAGCATAGGATTCTTCACTACTTAGAGACCAATAATCAGTCATCCTCACCTTTGGGAGCAAAAAAAGGCTGAGATTGTTGGTCCCTAGACTGCTGACCTAGTTCTTCTATCAAAGTAGGTCAAGCAGGAGGAAGAACGGGTGAGTGGAGGTGGAGAGAAAGGCCTTACCTGAGCCTAGAGGGATTTAAGAAGAAAAAGAAAGGAGGTTAGGAAGGACTGTGCTGGAGTCCAGGGAGCAGGAGTTTTGTCTGGATATGCTAAATTCAGTGAAGAATTGAAGCAATTCAGTAATTCAAGCTACAAATCTCACTTTTGTCTTGATTTTCAATATGTGAGTTTTTTTAAACAAAAGCTACTGAAGGCCTGCTATGGTAAGTGGCTAAAGGGATACAAATATAAATCAGGCATAGATCCTACCCTCCAAGCGTTTATTGAAAATTATGAGACCACAAACTTGTAATTAACCTTCCAGCGAAGGTAAATATGATGGAAAGCCCAAGTTAGGCGCAAAGGGCTTCAGAGTTCAGAAGACTTTACTTCAGGAAGAGGCGGCAAGGGTAGGTGGAAGGCAAAGCATAAGAAATATTTTGGAGTTCGTATTTGAAATGTGTGTGATAGGCTTTGGGAAGAAGACATGGCAGAAGACAGAAAAATAGTTTTTGGCGAAAGCAATAGCATGAGTTGAAAGACTGAAAGGTGGGAAAGTGTGATGTACAGAGTTCTTGGGTTTGCCTAGAGAGCAACAGGTACATGAATATTTCAGAAAATATCTGGATAATTGCTTCAGTTTTGTGCTATATTCTGCATATCTGTTGTTTCATTCAAAACAGCTGATGCTGACACCACCAGTTATGTTATCAGGGTCAAATTGCCCTGACACAAATGTCACTCACTGTTTCTGCCAATCAGGTGGAATAATTCCCTTTCTCTTAGTAAATTCTGTAGCCAGAGATGGTCTGGAAAAATGCAGGGACTCCATCAGCTAAAAATCCATGAACCACATATTCCTGTGGCCGGAGGACAGATAGGTCCTGGAAATAGTGTTAATAAAATGTGAGCCTCTGCTTTCCCACTACCCCTTCTATCTTCCGTGTGCCTTCACGAACTCCATCCTTCTTACCTGTGGGAAAAATTTAGCCTCATTCCTTAGTGAATCAGGTAGCTATAGGCATTTGAACCATGCTGGAATGAGTTTGTCTCTTCTAAATCAATGTTTGGCTCAAGGTGAGGAACAGGAACTAATTGTACTAACTTTTGCCTCCCAGAATTTACTTCTTTATAAATAAATTTATTTGGGGTTTAATAAAAAAGCTATTTCTTTCTTTGTATTCCAACACTCAGCTGAAATATTCGATGTGGAAAATAATGAATGATTAAAATATGGTTTTATTAATAAAGATATTAACAGAGGAAATCAACAGACATAATACAGGGGCCTGAGTCTATCAGAGATGATATAAGAACTTACTCAGAAATATTATTTGTCAGTTTCACACATAGTGTACATTAAACATAGACAAGTTTCTAATATAATCTTTAGTCTCTTTCATTGCATCTAGTTATAACGGATCAGCTCCCTTTTCGTTTCTTCTTTAATTTCACTGCGGTAACATGCTTGAGTGAACACAGACATGGTACATTTAACCAATTTGGCACTATGCCTTAGGTTTATTAAACAAACAAAGATTTGATGGGCTGTCTCTAAACTCTAGCTCCTCAGGTAATTCCTGCAGCTGTAGTATTGCTCCTAAGGTGACTTTTCACTCTGCTGGTGCTGGGACTCAGGATACTGTGAAAGTAGTTTCCACACACTTTGGGACCAATGTTTTTACCTTAGAGTCCTCTCCTCTTTTTTTACTGGGATATTGCCTTTTCTCTACCTAACTACTTCACAACCCTGCATTTCATTGAATAGTATTATAAGCTGTTTTTTCTGAGTGTTGCATACACTTCCTTAGAGCCTTAGAACATGATTGGGTATTAATTATTTTGCAAAGTTAGGAAATCAATGAATGAAATACTATATAGTTTTCCCCAATGAATGAGCAAAGTCTTCCTCATTAATTAATTAGCCGATTTATTTTTCCTTGAGTTCTTGTCCAGTGTAGAATATAACTATCTACTATGAGTTCTCAGATTGGGGATTTAGTTTTATGTATAAGGTGAAATTTTTTAATGTCAAAAAGATGTATATTTCAATTTCTTTCTTTCCAAGTCCAATCTAGCAAATGATGCCTAAATTTTTATTATACATATGTCATGTTAAAAGAAAAATTGCTTTTTAATTGCTTTTTTCTGCCATGTATAGCACCTAGGTAATAAATTGCAGCAATATATGCTAACAAAATAAAAATACTTCAAGGCAAGTGTCTGTAGAGATTACATACAGGCCAAATACAATGGGAGGTATAGTCCATAGGAATAAAAGACACGTGAACTTAAGGTTGCTCATCCTTTGCTAGGAGATCTGTCTAATTCTCCGTTAGCTTGGCACCTACCTCAATGGAGATGGATCATAAGGTTTGATCATTACTATGAACATTTTTTATAATCCAAACTTATAACCCATGAATACCACCTCATCTCTCAGCTAACAGTCCTTTTCCCTTTTTGGAGTGTTACCAAGGTGATACATACTACAGAGGATGTACTACTAAGAAGACAAGAATTGCAATTGGAATATTTCATGGGCAACCAGATTGTAAGCAGGGTCCATAATCAGCGATTTGAAATAAATCTACATAAACTTTGACTCAAGACAAAACCTTGTTAGAAAGCTGGGTTGTTTTTTTCCAAAAGAAACCAGGGTAAGTTATAGAATAGTTGAAGTTACCTTTCCTCGTGTATGCTCTTTGAACAACAACAACAAAAAACTCTAGACGTACTTTTGTGCAGCTTTCATGGTGACTCACTGATACTGCATAACCATTATGAAGGCAAAAACAAACCAACACATAACTGAATGTACCTAAAACTTGTGTTCTTAGTTATGGATAGATATCAATGAATTTTAAAACCAATACCTTGTTAAATAATTCCTTTTATTTTCTGATATCATTAATGATTTATATTGGCCAAAGGTGCAGATTTAACCAAAATAATAATAAATTTAATTTGCCATATGTTAACTCCTTTGATCTTTACAATGGCCTGTGGAATTTGACAGGGTTCGTTTTCCTAATGAGGGAACCGACACACAGAAAGATGAAACGATCTCCTAAAGAGCACAGCAGCCACTTTCAATGGCTCTGTGGCACATTTGGGAAATGGATCCTGTCCATAGGAATAAATCCTTTGAAATGCAGAGCTGTCTGGAGTGCTAATTGCATGATGAGTGAATGCTGAGAGATGATGGTAAAAGTCATCTCTTAAGAGCTCTGTGATCAGATTTGTACATTTGCACCCTAGATTTCTCTGACCCAGCTTTGTCCACTGAATCTTGAAATTACCTTCTTAGTGGTTTTCTTTTCCCTGCTTCCATGAGTTCACCTTCTTTCTATCTCTATAGATGTGGATTTTCCCTGCATATACCTCTTTAATATGGTTATTAGCTATAAACTGCTCACAGTTCCAGAGTTTAGACGGAGATGGGGCCTAGCGTACTGTTTGGAGGTCTGCATCCTCCCAGTTTACTCCTCATGTGGCTGCCTGAGATGGGATTCCGCCTCACCTTCTCTCTGAACTAAGCCTTTCAGCGAATGTCAGTTTTATTTAAAGAACCCATAATGAGTGATTCCTGACTATGTGGTGCTGTTTTATGTGCAGAAAATCCTAGGGTGCATAAGGAATGTATAGCCCTGATGCCTTGTTTATCTCATTTTGGCCCTCACAGAGTTGGTTTTCAGTGACGTGCTGCCTCTTTCTACCACTCCATCTCAATTTACTGAGGAACTGTGAGCTCAAGTAACTTATCCAAAGTCACACATGAGCGGCTTACCAGAATTCATACCCCAGAACTGTCATGGTTCCTAAATCCTTTATTATGAGCATTATACCATACCATCTTCCAGGTCTCAGTATTAACATCATGTAAATTTATTCTCCAGCATGATTCATTAAAATGAAAATGGGCCATTTTCTCTGATTCTCCAAGCACTTCAGAAGAAGCGTTACATCCTGAATACAGATTTCATTTTTGAGAAGGAGACAAGAAAAGAAGTTAAACCTTTACTTGTATCGGAGGCTGGTTCATCTTAAAAGGGCTTTTATTCCAGTTTTTGGTTTAAAATATTTAAAGGAAAACCAAGCAGTATTAAGGTTAAGAATAGCTACAATTGCATTTTTCAGCAGTAGGTAAAGCAAGGAAACTAAAAAGTGACTGTAATTCAGTGGTAGAAACCTAATGAATCTCCTCCGGATTAAAAGTTAATGTAAAACTGAATTTTAAAAAAATCAACCGGTGCTAGACACCCACTCACACATTTTTAAATACTTTCTGTCATCATAAACTGCATAGCATCTATTCCCTTTCTTGGTGGGATCTCAATTTCTGTTTAAACGGAAGATTAAAATGATAATAAGATAACCACTTACAAATATTTCCCAGTACAAAATAATACCCAGAAGAAATAAAAACTCAACATATTTGTGTGTTTAAGATTACAGTCAACCCCCCAAAAAATAAAAAAAAATAAAAATAAATAAAAATAAAAAAGATTACAGTCAAGAGGTAGAAAGGTGAAAATAAAAGTGGAGAAATTATAAGATGTGATTTTGTCTTTTTCTTCTCTTTCAGTAAAAAGTCCTACTCCAAGTCCATCTTCATATATATGTATGTATATGTAAAGAACATTCACTTTTCTTTCACATACAATTTCATTATCCTCAGCAAAAATCTTTTATTAAGCACCCACTATGTGCAAAAGCATCAGATTTGGCACTATTTGGATAATAATTATCATCTCTTCTCTCAAGGAAGTTATAATCTGGTTGTAGAACAGAGGATACACTTAATGATACCAGCTTACATCTTTGATACAAAGAAGAGAATGCCAAATAAGTGGCACACACAGTAAATAATACAGATGTTTAGATGAGAAACAAATAATGGTAGAGAAAAAAAGAAAAAATATGAGCCTTCCCAATCAGAGTGGAGGAACAAGAGACACTGAGGGACAGTGAAAAGAGCTTGACTTCAGGATTCCAATGGACCTGATTGCCAATCCCATCCCTACCAGTATTAGCTGTGTGCCCTTGCAGGACTTTTAACTTCTCTGATTCCACGTGTATGAGTAGGCATGATAATGCCTATCCCATAAAGTCATTTTGAGTATTAAATTAAGAACTGTACATAACTGCCTACTCCAGGGTTTGTCTCTCAGTAGAAGCAAATCAGTGGTAACAATGGTTCTAGTGGTGGTAGTATTAAGAGTAATTTTGAAACTCCTGGGCCCAGAGTCTGGCATAGAAAAGGCTCTGAATGAAATTTAGTTCCCTTTTCTAAAGCCCTCCCTTTACCTACAATAGCTTCTAATTCTCTAATTGCTTGAGATGAACCTGAATCAAACATAGAAGTTTAGAAATGGAGACAGACATTTCAAATGTGGATAAAGGATAAACAAAGTCAGGAAGTTGAAAATACAAGTAGGGCATTCAAGAAACAATATATTGGATTTTTTTTTCCAGTTTTTGCGTTTGCATTTTGAGAGCTGATGAGCTGTCTAACCACTACATGTGGTAACCACTATGTAGAGGATTTTTTTCTACTGCTTTTTGATTCTGAAACAACTTCTCTATTAAAACTCTCTAAAAAATCCTGCTACGGTAGACATATTCCAAAATGCAGGAAACAACTGATAAAATACAATATTCTGTTCAGCATTTTGACATCTTTTACTGTCTTCTATTTTCATTTAATTTAAAATATATTTTATGGTTAAAAATAAACCATGTTTCACAAAGTGATAAAAAGTGTTTTTTAGGAATAACAGTTTGGGCAAATGCACGAAAATAAATACCAGATGGAGTAATGATGATCCAGACCTGACTGTTGAGGAAGGTCATTTGTCTGTAGAAATCCAGTTAATATGCAAAGTAGTTTTAATAAAAGCTCACTCTTGAGTAATGATAATTAGCAAACATACATATAGGAGAAAGTTTATCCTCACACATGGTACCAGGAACACAAATGCAATAACTTTATGATCCAAAAATGTTTAAAAATGATAAAAAGTGATAAAATGTTAGCAAAGTTTCAATGATGTTACTAAATTCATTTGTTTTTAAGTAGCATTGGAATTTGGATGATTGTTCTAGAAAATCAAAGGAGGAAGATGACAGAGGGGTCATATTTAGCATGCCAACGCTGGCTTTCTGTTTAACTGTAGTGGCTGTTGGGAGCACTATGCTCTAAGAATTCTAAACTACATGGGGGCTTAGCAGGAAGGAGCACTAGACTGGAATAGAAACATCTGCCATGGGTAAGGGCACAAGAGTGAGAAGTACAGATAAAAGATTTTCAAATTCTTTGATGAAAAAAGACTCCACTCCTAAGCACATGTTTCAACACAAGAAAGAAATGGTGTATTTTATGAAGGTATTCAGCATCACAGAATTAACTGTAATAGCCAAAAAAAGGGCAACTTCAAAAGCAAGTAAAATGGGTTAATAAATTATGATGCCTCATCATTGATTTTTATGCATTAAAAAGTATAGTTTTAAAGATCACATAGAAGACTTCAATACTCTCTCCATATAACAGGCCCAGTGTCTCCACATAACTAGGACTCTTCTGCCACTGAAATCAGTTTTGTGTCCTCTTCCTCACCCATGGCATTTTTTTGTTATAGTTACGATGCCCTGATTCTTTTGAAAGGAAAGCCTGATATTTTATCACAGTTAATTGTGTAGAAATTAAGTTTCAGGTATATGAATTTAATAAATTGGCACTTCATCAGGCCAATTGTTTAATCTTTCTTAATTAGTATTAATATGACTAGAAAGAAATGATTTCCATCTTATGCCTCTTTATAGTGAAATTTGCTAATTAAACAAAACCTCAAACTACTTAAGAGTGAAACATATTTTCATGCCTTGCATTTTCCGGCTTAGCATTAAAGCAGACAGATTTTTGCAAAGAAATTTTTCAGAAAAAGCTTCAAGACTAAATTACAAAGCATACTGAATTTCCTACAGCTTTGTGGTAAACCAATAAGCTGTGTACCAAGATGCTGCTAGAAAAACAAAGAGTATGACTTTACCTTTCCAGTTACTTAAATATGTTTTGGATAAGCCCTACTATTGCAGCTGAAAATACCTATTGCAAGAAGTTCTTTTTTTCATTCTTCACTGTGTCTCATAACAACAAATTCTGTCCCTACAACATTCCTAATTTAAAAAAAGTACTTTATTCAGGTAGCACAAATAAAATTACAAAAGGCAGGATTTTTTAAGATTTGCTTGTAAATATGACATCTGTTGGATCAAATACTTTGCAAAGTATTATGTGTAGTGAAAAGCAGATAAGAACTTGGCAAACAAGTAAGCTTTGGAGTGTATAAAACACAGCCTAAATGAGCACATGCTTTGGCTTCAGCAAAAAGATTATTTTATATAGTTCAAGTCTTTATTCCTATCAAAAAAGAAAACTGTGGAGGGGCAAATCTGGTCATTTAAATTGATATGTATGTAATCTGTGCAGTTGCTGTGTATCCAGAAATACCAAGTTGACATCCTTTCTCTACCTCAATACAAGTCTCACAGAGCATTCAAGAAACACGTGCTACAGAAGTTCCTGAATTAAGTAACTGATATAATAAGTAACCGACTAAACTGTAGAACACCTATGTGATGGTAAATGATTTCATCATAATATGGTGTAGTTGCTATGAGTTAGTAGCCCTATTTTATAATAAATTACTCTCTAGCATATGCAGTCATCATTTAGCCATTTGTAAAATTATCTTTGTTCTCCCAACCTCAACTCCATCACTACCATCATCATGCTTTTGTGTAAAGTAAAGGCCAGTTCTAAAAATAATGTTAAGATATATGTTTTAGATTAAGGGAAGTTAATAAAGTAGACTTTATACTTACCATAGTATCTCAAGTTTACATATTTTTCTATCTTCCTAGGCAGTATTTGTGCAACGTGATATACAAGTACCAAGCAATGAAAATGCTTTAGGTATTTAAAAGTTAATAAACAAATGAAGAACTTAGTTTTAGAAACCTGCTCAAAGCTTAGATAAAGAAATTACTGAGTTATGTAATGTTTGGGAAGGAAGGGAAAATCATTTTAATCTTAATCTTTTATTTCCTTGTATGTATATTAGCTAGGGCCTATCGCCATAGCAGCAAGACACAGTAGTACAGTGGCTCCAAGGATAACGACGTTAATTTTGCCCCCACATTACAGTCCACCCCTGCAGGACCCATGAATGGTTTTGCTCCACATGGTCATTCAGAGACCCAGATTTTTTCTAACTTGTTGATCTGCAGTCTCCTGAAGCAGGATCGGTACACTTTTTCCATAAGGGGTCAGATGGTAACTATTGAGCTTGGTGGGCTGTAGATGGTTTCTGCCACATATTCTGCCTCTTTTTATTCTTTTAACAATGCTTTTAAAATGTAAAAACCATTCTTAGCTTACAGACCATACAAATAGGCCACAGGTCAGCTTTTGCCTGTAGGCTTTAATTTGCTAACTCCTTCTTCAAGGGAATTTCCAGCATATTGGAAGCTCGATCAATGCCACCTCAGTGTGCCAGCTTTCAGGAAGAGGAAGACAACTGAACTAGAAGGCAAGCAATTTCCTCTTAAGGAAGTGAAGCGGTAGTTACACATGTCACTTTCAGTCATATTCCGGTGCCAAGAACTTAGCCATATGGCCATCTAGGCATAAAATCGGCTGGCAAATGAAGTCTCTAAGTAGATTCCCACATACCCTGCTAAGATTCTATTACTATATGTGTCAGTTTGGTCCTCCGGGAAGTGGACGCCGAGATAAATTTAGGAGTGAAAAAGGCTTACTGGGGAAGTGAAAGACAAAATGTAGAGGAAGACAAATTGGGCTGGGAAAGTCCTCAAACTGTGATTCAGAGCTGATACCCGTGAAAGCAAAGAGGAAGGGAAGCAGGATTGAGCAGAGCAAACCTCCAACCAGGAGACAAATGTGGCAAAAATCAGGTCAACCCTATGTGCATCTCCAGAGCAAATATTGCCCATCAGGGAAGTCTTGTCTTGGGCAGGAATGGCCAGACCCTAGTGTCCCCACCAGGCTCAATATTTGACTGTGGCTGCACAAGAAGTAAGTTACCAGGGCTCAAGAGTTGAGGTGAATCTTGAAGTCATTGACAGCTGGGGGCTTCCAGCTAACTGCATATCTTGTAGCCAAATGGCAAGTTCTTTCTTGAAACGAAGTCTGAGTTGGATACCTCCATAGCTGCCTTATTATGTAAAAAGGGAGAGTAGATTTAGGGAGCACTAGTAGTTGACACAGCATATGTTCCTCGTTAGAAGAAATAGAATACAAAGAGGTATGGATTTAACCACTGGATGAATCCTGCTAAACTATCAAGAAGAGGTAGTGTCATACCTCCTCTGAGCTTGAGCAACATTTATATTTTTTCCTTTTTCCAGACCAAAATTCATGTAGTTGATAATAAGGTCTACTTTATTGTCAAATGTTTGATTTATTTTTCACTTATAAGCTGGCACTACATAGAAATATAATTTTGAGGGTGAGGTGAGAGAACTTTGTGTAAAGCTATGTAATGCAGACTCTGAACCTTTTGCTCTTTATTTTCTGTAGCTCATACACTGGAACCAGGTTCAGTCTAGGAAAAAACATTTAAATCATATTTTGAAATACACTGTTTTGTTAAATCTCTTTCTTATAAGAAATCAGAAAGTGTGGTTACGTGTGTGTGTACATGAATGTAGCCAAACTTGAAAACATAAGCCTAAATATCCATGACACTGTTCTGTATCTTCTCACACATCATTGTATAATTGACATTCCTCATTCTTGCTCTAATTATTGCCTGATCTAATGATCAAGAAGTAGAGGAAAGACATCCTTGGAAGGTTAATAAGCCATCCAGAAAATTAGATTAGCATGATCAAACCTTAATGATTATTATTTCTCATTATATTAGATCACCTGAAAAGTTTGAGGAAGAAAAAATAAATTGGCATTGTTGGACAATTATACTTGTAGTTTTCCACAGTAGATTTTACAGGTGATCACCAGTTATGAATTCTTTTCCTATCTAAAACCAGAGGTTTTTTATAAATTATGCTACCATTCTTATAATAATCACAGCTCGTTCATTTGATCCTCATCATAATGGAGTACTTGAGGCATTTTCTCCTCTGCTAATTGACAGTTGGTCAGTTAAGAGGTGCTTTTCACAAAATCTTCCATAACCCGAAGGGTTTGAATTGACTTCTAATAAATGCCTGAAGAAGCTCCTGTACATTCTTAAGTGCATTTGCTAAAATTCCCAACTGTTATTTTCCACCTTCTGGTCAGGAAATGCCTTTGATCTGCCATCTAGCTGCCTGTCTTGCTTTTATGTATCTGTCTCGAGCATTGTAACCCTACTCATCAGCACAATGACATTATCATTTAGATATCATTTTCTGAAGCCGGATTTCTCTGAGAAAGAAAACGAAATGCAAAGAGCGGCCAAAGGGTCAAGCTGAAGCTCAGACTGGTCCATTTGGAGAATTGGGAGAGGTGGCCTGTGGTCAGAAGATTCAGCCTTGAGCTTGATCCTCACTCACACTCTAATTACACACCTAGGTACTTCCTATGCAGACTTTTTGGCTCACTGGCTGCTCCCTGCTCACCCACATGCCACAGCACCATCTGTGGTGGGACCCCACAGATTCCTCAATATCAACATCCAGTTACACAAACGTGGCTCCTTCAATTTCATTCTCCCCATCACTTCCTATAATAAGATGGTGGTAGTCGGATAGAGGAAATAAATTGGAATAAATGCGTAGATTAACTTGCTGATTTTCAAATGAGAAAACGTGTAGTCTTAAATTATCCAATAATGTTTAAAGATATTTTCTCACAATACAGGAATACTTCAGAGATATTGTAGGTTTGGTTCCAGATCATTGCAATAAAGTGAGTCACATGAATTATTTGTTTTTCCAGTGCATAAAAAGCTATGCAGTCTATTAAGTGTGCAAAAGCACTAAGTGTAAAAAACAATGTACATGCTAATTGTCATCTGACAATGCAGAATTGCCACAAACCTCCAATTTGTTAAAAAAGAATATGCAATATCTGTGAAGTGCAATTGATTTAACTCACTGCTTTATCCCTATTACTACTAGATACAATGTGTTCAGTAAATGCTGGTAGGAGGAATGAATATTCTACAGAAATTGTTCCATTATTATTGAATTAAAAATTGCACATCTAGTTTTATGCTTATGCCTTAATATTATTATATTTTTTAAATCAACATTTAAGGAAGAAGTTGTTGTGGTGATGCAAACTCCCAAATATTAAGAATAGTGTTAGTTAATCTAAAACCTCTGTTGATAACAGGAGAGGGAGAAAGAGAACTGGGGAGAGATGGGAGGAAGGGAGGGTGGGAGAAACAGGGATACATATTAATTTCTCAAATATAATAAAGCAATATGTGTATTTTAATAAAGAAATGTTATACACATAAATATTAACTTTAAAAATTACCTTTTTTCTTGTCTCTACCTAGATTTATTCCTTTTTTTATTCAACAAATATTTCCTAAGTGCCTTACCATGTGCCAGTTAATATGTGGGTACTAGAGCACAGAGCAAAATAAAACAGCCAGTGAGCCAAAAAGTTCTCAGCCCCAGAGAAACCATAGAGGTACTTCCTTCCATCTTTCCTTCCTCCCTCCCTCCCTTCCTTCCTTCCTTCCTTCCTCTTACAGAATACAAACATATAAAAAATAAAATGGCATCCTGGATATCTCCCACACTATTTGAATTAATCTGGAAAAGTTAGCAATTGAAATCTCCTTTTTACCAGCTAAGATTAGCTTCCTCAATGTGTATTTTAGTGTTTAAAATAAATATTTTGCAATTAGGGTGAAATACATTAGTGACAGCTGCAGAGACTGAAGGCTTCTATTTATTCAGATACCCATTTATCTCCAAAATATCAAGGTAATGGCAGATCCCCAGCTTATCACCGCTTCTAGATGTGAACACGGAATTAAATCTCTCTATGCCTTCAGTTTGCTTTAATCTCTCTCCTCAAACTGCTAGTAATGAGAGGCCTGCTGCTGTCAGTTGTGAAGAGAATTCTTCAGTAGGAAATTTTTAGCCACCAAAAATCAAGTCTGTTCCATTACCAATAATATACTGCTCAAGTCTCCTGTGTTGCCTTGGTTTACATTCACATGGCTAAGTTTATACATGGAACAACTAGGTCCCTATGAAAAGGAAACATTTTTGCAAGGATATATGCTAAGCAGTATGTATATATTGGTGCTGTTTTCCAGGGACAATAACTAATCTCACTGTAGGAGATAGGCATGCTAACCCAAACTATAAATACAATTGGTAGCCAGAGCTTTGGACAGGGGAACAAAAAATGTTCATTAAAAGCACATTTACTTCATTGAGCCAAGTTCTGTTCATTAAATCTATTGAACTTCAAGCCACAGGAATACTGGTTCTCATTATCAGGATGTTTAGAGACTAAATTAGACAGTTATGTTTTGAGAACTTGAGATAGAGTGAGAATACAAGGTTTTATTATTAAGAATTTCTGTTATGTTTATAATCAAGGGACATTATATACAAAAGGGACACACATAGTCAAACCACATAGGCGGGTATCTTGGTTAGACATTCTCTCCATCTCATTGGAAGAGGAGAATGGGAGTCATGCCATCTCTTGATTCCATATAAGTTGAAAGACTCTGAAACAAAAGTACTGAATTGGGAAGATCGATTCATGAATACTATTATATACCACACTTGAGTTACATCTTTCTAGAGCAGCGTCCTCCAATAGAACGTCCCATGCTTTGGACAATGTTCCATATCCACCCTGTCCTATACAGTAATCACTAGCCATGTGTTGCTGTGAATTTCCTGAAATGTAACTAGTGCAACTGAGAAACTGGATTTTTTATTTTATTTAGTTTTAATGAATGTAAATTGAATAAGCTACAAGTAGCTACTGGCTACCATATTGGACCACACAGTTCTAAAGCATTTGATTTCTAATTTTTAAAAGAGTTATACAGTCGAAATGTAAAATAGAGCTTTTAGAAATATGTTAAGCAAAAATATATAAAATCTAGTTTCATCATCATATTGACAAATGTTTTTAGAATATTTAAAGATCACCCACCTACATGGATTTTCTACATTACAATAAAATTCCTCAAAGAAGTTTAGAAACAGAACTCAGTGTACTTCCAGGCTTCTTACCAGCACCTTTCCCTCAGCACGTCAGGGTTTTGGAATTTGTGGTTTCAAATGTTAAAACTAAATATAATCATTGCTTGGGCAAGTCAAACCTTCTCAGAACTAGTGGCAGAAACATAAGACAGGTTGAGACTCAGGTTTGCATATGCCATATCAAGTGACATTAACTCCTCTACTGGCTTATTAGAAGAAAGATTTGATGTCTGGGAGCAAAGACGTGAGATTTCCATAGGCTCCCCCTCTTCACCAGCCAACTATTTGATTTATTTGATGAGTGATCTCAGACAACCCTTTCAGGCACTGAACCATCAGAGAGTTATGTTGCCGAGTGATAAGAAACCTTCAGAGATACCTAAATCTTCTTTTACCACTGGGAGTTTCATCTGTTCTGGAATAAAGAACATCTTTATGTATGATGTTTCTATCCGGATAGCCATAGGAATATTTAGAAAAGATTCACAGCTTTAAATCAAACTCATACTGACAAGGACCTTAAAACTGCACGAAATTTACCAAGAATATGTGAGACAACACCTTATTTTTATTTGGTTTTTATATTTTGTTTCCCAAAGGTTGAAGGAGTGGCTAATGTATTATACACTGAGAAGTCCATTAATCTTTTGATTAGCATTTGCTTTTCTGCATTTTCCTTAGAGACAAATGAACAAATGAGGAATGTACTTAATTTGATCTCTGGAGTAATTATTGATATGGATATTGTATCATTTAACAGATGCACTAAACAAACTAGTACGTTTTTTAATGTACCTGTCTATGCACCAAGCATGCAACTTCTTAATTTTATTGAAGTTCTTGAACCGAATTGTATTTCTAATCTACTATGTCTACTGATCGTGTGGTCTTGGGTTTTTCAGTAGGAGTTAAGTCCAAGTAATTTGTCTTAAAAAAAAAATTGAAATCCTTCCCAGTTACAATAAAACTGATGTGAAACCCGCTTTTAAAAACATATACTATACAAGTGACACTCTTGGCTGTTCTATCCCACCCACAGATCTCTCTCAATATGCAGCAGTTTTTGCTAAGGAGACTTCATTGTTTGTAGTATATTCACCCTGCCCTGTGACTCTGCCAGGTGTAGCTGATATTAATAGAAGCTGTCTCTAAAACACATCTTCCCATTTAGAAATTCTTCACCCGAATATTTTTTCCATTCCTTTGCACTAGCCTATCTGTACACAAACAAATCACCGCCTCAGCCTTCTGACCCTCTTAAGAGTAAAGCTAAGGTACATGTTTTTTTGAAATCCCTCTTTAGGCAAAGGAATGTAGCTAACAACCTTTCTCTGTGACCTGCTTGTCAAGCTGTGTGTGAGCAGAGGAGGAAGGAAACTGTTGCCATGAAAGACAGCCCATGTTTCTGAAGGAATTTAGCAACCCAGGAAAGGTCCTCTTCATTTCGATACCTGTATTTGTGTTGGTGGAAAGTAGTTCCATATGGAGGTGGTTTTTCTTAAAAATGAACATGATGCAGTAAAGATAGGATTAGCCTCTACGTACGACCTCCATATTTAGGAGTATTTTGAAAGAAATGGTGTTTAGTACATTGTTTCCCCACCCCCCTTCTCTTCCATTTAAAAATTCTGGCGAAGGGAGGGTGGGAGGGAGTTGCGGGAGGCAGGGGATATGGGGATATGTATGTATAAATACAGCTGATTCACTTTGGTGTACCTCAAAAGCTGGTACAAGAAGGTAAAGCAATTATATTCCAATAAAGAGCTTAAAAAAATTCTGTCGCTAACCAGTGCTTGTACAGCTACGTTATTCCATAAGAACGGTGCTTCAGATATACAAAGAAAAAGCAGTTGAGTACAGAGACAAAATTAGTTGCTACATATCAGTATTTCACAAGACTTTATTTCTTTTCATTAACATTTTCTTTGAATCACACTACATATTTTTCAAGGGAAGAAACTTCTATTCATTTTATCTGATCTAAAAATACAAATGTGCATAAAGAAATCTGAGCGGCATTGGGGAAAAATGAAAGCAACAGTACAGAATGTTGTGTGGGTATGAATTTGGGCAGGAAGCAGAATGTGTTTTGAGATAGGCAAAAAAAAGTTTTTCCATTTGGGGATACCCTGAATCAGTCACAATCTGACCTTCTTGTCAAAGGGCTTTAAGGCATTAAAAGCATGCATGTGAACATAGCTTTTAAAATACCAGTAATTATCAGGAAATAGTTCCTGTGTGCTCTGAGAAAGTAAAATTAGGCCTATTTAAGGATACAAGAATTTAGTATATTCTTGCACTTTTTGATAGTTATTATCGATATTAGCTCTAGTGAAAGAGTAAGATTAAATTGTCTTAAATGTTTCAACAGCTTTCTCTTGTCTCCAATGGCAGCATAACCCCCTTCCAAACCTCATCTATCGCTGCTCTACTTTCCCATATCCCGCCATACATTTTGGCTTCATACTGTCATTTTCAGATTACCGTCAATGCAATCTGGCACTGTCACTCAAAAAACTGCTTCTAATTTAAAACTCATGCTATATGCTGATACCACCTTTCCCCCATACTTTTGGTATTAGCTGCTGAACTCCCCATTACTGCCATTTTTCTCAGTGATTCAGCGCTTGGTTTACTTTCATATATTCTATTCCAAGGTAACCATAAGTATCTGGGTACTTGGGAGTTGCTGGTGAGTTCCATCAACACAGTGGAACAGATTGCATCGATGCCTCTTAACCTCATTTCCTGACATATTCCCATTATGCTAGATTATACAAGGTTATGCAGTAGTAACAGACATCCCCCCAAACTTACTGGCTTCAAAGAATCACGGTTCATTTCTTGTTCTCACTCCATGTTCACTGCAGGTTGGCTGGGCAAGATGCTATTTGGGGGCAGCCAGCTTTGCCCATCGTAGTCACTTCGGGACCGAGACAGATGGGGCAGCTATCCTGAGCATTGACTTTCTACCTGTACCCAATCTATCAGTAAATCTGGTCAGTTCTCTCTCCAAATTATGTGCCACATCTGACTGCTCTTTACTGTCCCCCTGTGATAGCCTCCTTTTCTGGCTCACTTTCCTGCCCATCGTAGGCACCCATCAGTAGTAGGGAAAGTCTCCAACCAGCAATTAAATCCTTTAGCCTGAATTGACTCATGTCACGTCTACTCAACAACTCATTAGCCAGAACTAATTACATAGACTGTTCAACCACAGGGTGTCCAAGATATACAATCTTGCCCTGTGCCTGGACATTTTAACGCACAACATTAATAACTACGCAAGGGTGTATCTGATATTTCTTCTCAACATTGGCCCCGTGGTTCCTGTCTCCTCAACTTCAGTTTAGCTGTCTAGAAATGTGGTCACACCTTGTTATTACCTAGAACTATAACAATGCAAAGATCTGGAATTCTGAAATTCCCCCCTCTGACCACTACTTTCTGTCATCTCCCAAGCCCTGTGCTAAGAATGGAGATAAAATCATATGAGACATATGAGTTGACCTTGAAGAATTCTCAGGATAGTGGAAGAATCAGGAAACCTCTGTATAGCCTCTATGATGTGAGACGTTCTAAGAATGTGTGGGACACAGACCAAGAGCCCGACATAGCTTAAGGATGAAAGAAGAGGGTGCGAGATGAGGACATCTTTCCTGAATGGTGTGATGCTGCAGCTCAGTCTTCAAGTTAGAATCAGAATTAGCCATAGACATGCCACTATAGACAGTGGAAACAGCATGTGTAAATGCCCAGCAAAATGACAAGTAGCTGTCAGCATAAGGAGCATGCCAGGGGTGCTAGAGATGACGGCAGAGTGATAGGTTGGGGGCAAATCATGAAAGACACTGAATACAATGATAAAGACTGGATTTTTATTCTGAATGTAATAGGGAAATTTGAACTACACTTGGTTGTATCATAATCAAGATTTGTGTTTTTAAAGTATCATTCAAGTTTGCTTATTGGCCAATATTTCATAGTCATTAGAAATATTCACTGACTAAATTAAATGGATAACAGCAAAGCTTTACAAAAATATGTTTTTTTATTTTCTTATTAATTGCATAAATGAAACTCACAATGTTATAATAATACAAATGTTTGATCTTTAAAATGTTTCTTTCTTGAATTTATTACATTCATCAATATGTTTTTACTTATTCACAAAATTAAATCATATTTTTATGCCTGAGAATTTTAGCATATGTATCCTTCAATATTATAATTTTTAAAACAAACATTAAAGAGAAGTATTAAGCTACAGTCCCTGTTGAACCTAAATCTTTATCGTTTAGGCTCACCAGCAACTTTCCCCAAAACTTGAAGAATTTTTTTTCGAAATCTGCAAAAACAAGGAAATTAATTTAGTTCCAAATATCTTACAATTCAGGTGTAAGGCTTTTTAAAATGAAAGGTCCATGAATCTTGATGATACTATAAATGAAAGTGGTTTGAGTTTAAAAACTAAAGTTTAGAAAATAGGTTTCATTATGAAATTCTAAATAGAGCATTGTTAATTTTTAAAAATTTATCCCTTTCCATTTATTTCTGGATATCCTTGGCAATCTAGTGGTGATAAAAATTTTCTCTAAAATCGCATGCAGTTTTAAAAAATCTAGATATCTTTTCCACAATTATTCATTCTTTCCGCCTTACAGTTTTAGATTGAGCTAATGGTACTGTAAGAAGTCATACTGATTAGCTTGAAGTTAATTTCTAACCTATTCCAGCACTTTAGCTTCCTTAGACCATTTTGTGGGTTTGATTTGGTTTTGTGTTTTCTTTTTTTCCATTTTGTGGAAGATGTTCATGTCTTCTTTTACACTTCAGATTGGATAATTTGGGCCCTTTTATCCTTACTTTTGACTATACACTTTTTTCATCTTTCTTTTATGTTGATTCAAAATAATGTAAGTGAAAGTGCTTTTTCGGGGTGGGAGAGAGAAACTGAGCATAGCAGGGCCAGTTGGGGGCCAATTCCAAGATGGGACACCATAAGAAAGGTCTTCAAGAGTGCTAGGGCATAGGCTATAAGTTAAAGATTTGAAATCAGAGTTTGAGAGACAGCTGTAGACTGCAAAAGGGAATCACAGCTCCACCAACCAGAGCCAACAGGCAGAGGGAATTTGTAGAGATAAAACAGGGTCTCTCAATATATAACAGGCAGGGGTGGAGAAAGGAGTGTGGCTGTATCTAACCCAAAGCTGAAACGAATCACAAGCACTGAATTCCAGCCTTGACATGCTTCCCATTATTTTGGCTATTGTGATCCTTCAAGTTAGGGACTGGACCTTTAATGGCAAAAATAGCTGGAAATGTTATAGGTAATTCAGAAAAATTGTTGCTACAACTACCAATTCTATGAAATGCCTTGGTCTCTTAAAATTGGCTTCATTATTACTGCTGCTCTTTTATTTCATTGGCCTATTTATATCAATATGTTACATATTTAAACAAGCTTTGATCTTTATAAATTTTATTTTTAAGTCTCATTTAGACTTGGAAGTTAGGCTTAGATGAATAAGTTTTTCAGGCTTTACAGTGAAAATCAATGCCCATAACAGGCAAGTAGAAAAAGAAAATGTAAAGCTCTTATTTTATTCTTATCTTATCAAGAAGAAGGAAATGATCACTTTAGTGTTTTCTTTGCTCCAAGACCCAGTGTACTAGCACAGAGCCCAGAGCTCTTTGAGCAATTTCTGAGGTGACCTATCTGAGATTTCTCAACCATTTCTTATCTGCTCCTCTCTCAATCCTTTTCCCCCTTCATATAAGAAACCAAATGAGGATATGTTGGTGCAAGACAAGTTTCTCAGTATTTTTATCCCTCTATTTTGTTATGCTGTTTTGTGATTCTTATTTTCCTGCTCCCTCAAAGCCTCTTACTTCAGTATCACTATAAGGCCACTCACAAGGGCCAAAAATTCACGTCTGTGATGCCCAGGCTTGGACTTCCTTCAAAGAACATTCTTACTTGGAGTAAGATAATGACTTTACTTCAACTTTAACACTTTCTTCATGTTAACACCTTAGGGTGGCAGAGCCATTTAGTGGGTGCGAAGCACTTTCACACATCCTCCTGTTTAATCTTCACCACAGCCTGTGAGCTAAGCAGGACAGGCATCTCATTTTACAAATAAGAAATCTGGGGATCAGGAAGACTCTGGGCAACCCAACTCCAGATGTCCTAGCATTAGCCCTGAACTTTGTCTATCACATAACTGTCTTTAGATTACTTCATATCATTTTCAATATTAAATGGCATGATCAGATTTGCATTTTAACAAGACACATGGGAGATATATTTAAGAGAGGCAAGTTTGCAAGTGCAGAGATCAGGTGGTTAGAAGTTTAGGCAAGTAGGATGAGGATCTGAACTAGCACTGTGGTGATGAAATGGGAAGACAGGAAAGAAACAGGACGTGTACGTTGTTACCAGATTGCAAAGCATCTCTACCAAAACAAACACTAAGTAGGTTAGAGATGACTGTGTTGGCAATTTAATCTTTATTTGATGATTCAAATGAAACTTTCTATATCACAAAATGCCTTGAAGGTATCAACACCGAAAGTCATGTACTAATGATATACAGAAGTGCAAGTTAATAAAGCTATATCTTTGTTCATCAGAGATTTACTAATTAGAAGCATTAAACACAAAGTTGGAAAGCAACAAATTAGTGTTAAAAAGACTTAGAAAGGCTTTGGTCTTTCTTCATTCACATTCACTCCCCTATAGTATTTCACATTCTCTTCCTATCACATCCTCTCAACTGATGACCTTTCTTTTGAATGCAAATACAATACAGGCAGTAAGTGCAACCTGAAGAGATCTATTTCACCCTCCCCTTTCCAGGGTCACCTCCTTCCAACATCTGTACCCACATACTCTGCCATCCCTCCTCAAGCAGAAGATGTATTTGTACCTCTAAGACCAACCCCTGCACCTGTGTGTAAACCCATCCCTCCCAGCCCCCAGGATGACCCCAGCCCATCTTCTCAGCCTCTGAAAGCCACCCTTGCCCTGACAGCATTCACGAAGCTGTCCGATACCAGGACAGGGCCACATGGAGGCCCTTTCGTTTGTGACTCGGCAGGTTTTGTGGTAAATACAGCTCAACGCAGAGACAATGACAGACTCCTCTACACAGCAGGGTCATGTAACCGTCCACAGGCAGAGCCAGGGGCCAGAGGAGCAGTGGCGGCGAGCCGTCTCATTGGCCCCAGACACACACAAATCCCCGGTTCCTCTCAGACTCCCCTGGTGACCTCGGGGAACCCCTGCCCTGCTCTGCTCTGTGCTTTAAGCAACCACACACCTTCCCCTTCCGAGCTACACTTGGACTCGCTCAGAGAGAACCCCCACCCCCACCACTGCCCCACCCCGGGTCACGTGAGGGAAAGGCGAGCTGAGGACAGGGTGTGACCAACACACCTTGCTGAGACAAGAGGTGCTGCAGGAATTTCCGAATTTCCTGGGGTCCTGCAGGAGCGGCAGAAGGTGCCTGGAAGATCAGCCGGAGAGGGTTTGGGATGTAGGCAGAGGCGAGGTAGGTAAACTTTTTCTGGCCTTAGATTGTGTAAATGTTTCACCCTTGTGTCTCAATGTCTCCAAATCCAAAGCCCCCTTCAACGTGGCTCAGCCCATTCAGGAGCCTTCCTCTGCTACCCCTGGAGACCTAGATCTCCCACAAGTAACATCGGAGTATCTTCTCTCAGAAGCCTTAGTACTGCAGCATTATCTTCAGTGCGAAGGCCTACCTGGGTCTGGCCCCAGAGCTTTTGCTCACGATTTCACCTGCCTGGGATGCTCCAGGCATCGGCAGGACTCTGTTCTCAAGGACAGTGCTTCTGTGATTATCCCCTTTCTCTTCTGCATAAATTTGTTCCTTTCCGCTCCATCTTTTCTCTCAGCATGACGATGACGCTTCAACTTCATCCTTCCATAAAAGAATCCCTTTCTTGACCCTGCATCCTTTTCCAACGAATTCTGTTTTCCGCATCACAAATCTGTGCAAAAGTATCAAGTACATTTACTGTTTCCACTTACTAACTCTTAGTCTTTTCTCAATATCCTCTAATTGGAATTTAGTACCCACTGTGATTTACAGTAGCTCATTCAGCCCAAGTCAATGTTCATCACTTACCAATAAAAAATACATTTCTCACCTTTTAAGCATTTAATAAGGAAAAATTTTAATTACTTTTATGAATTTACATAAAATGATATAAATTATATTGAGAATAATAAAAGTATTTTTGCTTATAATTTTCATATGATTGATGCAATAAGAGTTTCATGAAGTCTGGCATGGTAACTTTCTCTGATGAATTCTGCCATGTCTGATATCAAGCTGAATAAGCTTTTTTTTCTTTCTTCTTCCCTTCCTTCCATCCTTCCTTCCTTCTCTCATTTCTTCTTTCTTTACTTCATTCTCTTTCTTCTTTTTTCTAATCGACTGAGTATCCTCAGTTCTAACTCACATAGGACTGAGTGAAATCAGTCAGACTTAAATGATGACAATAGAGTTTTGCCTCAACATAGTACCATTGTATTAATCTCTTAAATTATTTTTAGTTATACAGAAGATAAATTATATGTGATTTCTAAAGAATCTTTGTCAAGCTCTAGCAAGCTAGCTTCATTATGAAAAATTAAATTTTCTATAATGATCTCTTCTTTTGAGTGCTTAATATAAAATTACATTTGCTCAGTCATGAACTTAGTTCTTTTAAACTATTTTGTGTAAGTGTAATTTCAGCCTTCCTTTAGTTTTTTGGCATTTAAACCACTGAAAAATTAAAAAGTATCAGTGGATTTGTACTTCTTTTAATTAAAAAGAAGCAAAGATAATGAATTTCCTTCCCAAAATCTGAACACATCTTTATGGCACTGATACACATACAGAATTAATCTGTGTTAGTTTTGTAAATAGCAGGTCAAAATGCTACTTCTCTTTGTTTTAGCATTTCAATAACATGATGTAACAGTATACTTATTATTCATCTGACAAATATCATCACGTTATATTATGAATAATAAGAAAGTATTTCTTATTCTTATTTTTCTTTAAAGTCATTGAGGTTTCTAGGGAAATGTTGGAAAATGTAAAAGAGAACATGACTATGGCTCAAAAACAACAGCTTAGAATTGTCTGAGCCTCTAGGAACTGTCAGCAGCTTCCATCATTTAAATTCAACTTACATGTGGGAGAGGCATGTGAGAGGTAAAACTGGCATACAAAAGGCAAAATAGACAAGTTGTGAAAACTGAAAAATAGAATAGGAGGGTTTTGATTTAAAATTTTCTTTCTGTTCTTTAATTGGAATTTTTCCTTCATTAGAGGATAAACTCAAAAGTTCAGCTTTTTGGTGATACTGAGATAGTAATTTATGCAAGTTATTCAGAAAGAAAAATTGCTGTTTATAATTTGATAATCAAAGTAATTTTAATTACAACAGATATGTTGAATGGTATCACTGACAAGTCCTTTATCTATGTAAATAAAGTGGAAAAAATTACATGCCTACCAAGGCATGATTACTTTGTCATCTTACCTGTTTACAAAACAAAAACAAAAACACTGACTACTAGATTGATATTGTAAAATACAAAGAAAAAATGCATTCTAAACTTTGAAAACTTCAGATTAAGGTCTATATAAAATTTGTGTAAATGTTTTTTTATTCAATGTTGTAGTGATTTAAGTGAGTGTAGAACCAGTCTCTATGAGTCATATTTAAGCTTAGAAATCTCATTCTTTCTGTTGATGCAATCTGATTGTTTCAGAGACCACTTACTTTATTTCAGACTTGATGCACATAGAGGTTTCTATTTATGCATAATTACACTATGTCTTTTTTGTGTGGGTTTTTTGGTTTTTTTAAATTGAAGTATAGTTGATTTACAGTGTTTCAGGTGTACAGCAAAGAGATTCAGTTATATGTATGTATGTATATATACACACACACATATGTGTATATATAGTTTTTCAGATTCTTTTCAGTTATAGGTTATTATAAGATATTGAATATAGGTCCCTGTGTATACAATAGGTCCTTGTTGTTTATCTATTTTATATATAGTAGTGTGTATCTCTTAGTCCCAAATTCCTAATTTATCCCTCCCCACTTCCCCCTTTGGTAACCATAAGTTTGTTTTCTATGTCTGCAAGTCTGTTTCTGTTTTCTCCACACCCTCTCCAGCATTTGCTATTTGTAGACTTTTTGGTGATAGCCTTTCTGACCTGTGTGAGGTGAAACCTCATTGTAGTTTTGATTTGCATTTCTCTAATAATTAGCAATATTGAACATCTTTACATGTGCCTATTGGCCATCTGTATGTCTTCTTTGAAGAAATGTCTATTTAGGTCTTCTGCCCGTTTTTTGATTGGGTTGTATGTTTTTTTGATATTGAACTGTATAAGTTGTTTGTATATTTTGGAAATTAATCCCTTGTCAGTCGCATTATTTGCAAATATTTTCTCTCATTCTGTAGGTTGTCTTTTTGTTTTATTTATGGCTTCCTTTGCTGTGTGTACTATGTTTAATGTGTATACTATGCCTAATTTAAATGGAACAATTTATATATCTGTCAAAATGATGTGCTAGAGCTACATGGAGAAGAAAATGGGAACCATGCATAGACTGGGAAAGGTAGTGCTATGTTGGGAAAAAATGAAAATATAGTAGAATAAACATGCCTTAACTATTGCAGAATATATGCTGGTATAGAAAAGAAATAGTAAGAAGTTCAAAAGGAGATTTAGAGACAATTAAAAGAAGATCTAGGGTTGATTAGTAATGCTACCAAAATCTGAGGTGTGGAAATGGTGTGAAAACATTACCTTAGAATTCTCATTAGCTCATGTCTTATTAGCCATCTGTCACTAGGTAAAGCTATAGTTACGAATGACCTCAAATCCTCAAAGGCTTACAGCATCAGTAAGTGGCATAATTCTTGCTCCTATGGCTGTGGTCAACTGTGGCCCTGCTCTATATATTTTCTCATTCTGGGACTGGCTGAAGAAAAAGCTGCTATTCTGGAATGTGTCTTTTTTATGCAAAGGGAACAAGCAAGAAAGTAGAAATCCACATGTTGGCTTTTATATAGCTTCTCACTTTCACTGACATTTCAATGGCGAAAGCAAGTCATAAGCCTATCAGTGATATCATGGAACTTCAAGTCATATGGTTATGGAGAGGAAAAAATAATCCTTTTATTGGGAAAATAATTCAATCTGCTATAAGTGTCGTATGCCGATAGTGTCTTCCATGGAGAATGTGAGACTGTAGGTGAGTCTTGAAAAGTTAGAGCAAATACGGATCAGAAGTCAAATAATCATTTAATGATGACAGGCAGGAGTCTCCATTAGCACTGACATCTCTGGCTTTTTGCCTTTGAAATTAGAGTAAAACTAATTTTTAAACAGAACATGAGTTTTACCGCACAGGTAGAAGTATGATGCATGACAATAAGAATGCAAAGGGTGGACTATGGTAATTAAAAATATAGTATTGTTATAAAGTTTTTAAATTGTTCATGAAGTAATATATTAGGATAATTGAAGTTGTATATTGTAATCCTTAAAGCAGCCACCAAAATAATAACCCCAAAATATAGCAACATAATTATTAGAAGAGAAAGATGATGTAAATACAGTAGAATATTTGATTTACCTGAAAAAATAAACAACAGAAAAGGAAACAGAGGAAAACAAAAAGGTTGGCTAAATATGAATCAAACACCAAGTTAGTAGATTTAAAAACAAACATATTGATAATTATATTAAAGTAAATGGACTAAATAGCCTGATTAAATGCAGACATATTCAGACTCGATAAAAAAGCAATATCCAACTATATGTTGTTTACAAGGAACACACTTTAAATATAAATTAGTGAACATAATGAAAGTGAAAAGATAGAAGCAGTAAGCAAAAGAAAGCTGGTGTGGTTATCTGAATATCAGAACAAAGTAGACTTCAAGATGAATAGTGTGACCAGAGAGTAAAAGGGGGCATTTCACAATGCTGAAGGATCACTTATTAAAGATGACGTGAGACTACTAAATGTTTATACACCCACCATCAGAGCTCCCAAATACAAGATGAAACAAAAGAACAAAGCAAAAGAGAGCTAGAAACAATTTTACTGTCACCAGTAGAGATTTTAACACACCTTTCTCAGTAATAGATAGAACAATTAAACAAAAAATCCATGCGGTTATGGGTGATTTGGACCATCAACTTAAGCTAATTAATATTTATAGAAAATCACTCCCTACAAGAGGTTACAACTTCTAAGATGCACATGGAATAGTCAAGAGGATAGATCATATTCTGGGTCATAAAACAAGTTTCAATAAATTTCAAAGGATTTAAATTAAACAGAATATTTTCTCTAACCATGATGGATAGATCACCATGGATCGATTTTTTTTTTTTATAACAGCTTGAACATGAGACATAGAGCTGTCAAACTGCAGAGAGATTTGTTTCAAAGCCTGGACAATCAGGCTGAGCTCTTTTCAATACTTCAGACTTTTCAGTACTTCAAAACAATTTATTCTTATAGTTCACACAATCTACTTTTTATTTCAACTCTCATCCACGTTCATCATTTGATTGAATTTTCATTGGGAGAGTTGGGGGTGGGGTAAAAAGATTTAAAAGTCTTCCTGCCCAACTCTAAAGTCCTTTGAATTTAATGGAACCCTATGTTATATGTTCGTCATTTTTCTTTTAATTTTAAGACCTTGAGTGACTCTTGGAAGCCTGCATTTCTCTCTGTCCTTAAGATCACACAACTCTGTTGTATATTTCAAATGTTTCCCAATGAATTTTGGATATTTAAATTAAAGGTAAATTAAAAAATAATATACTTTTGAAAACCCTGAAATATTTGGAGGTTAAAAAATACACTACTCAATAATCACAATGTCAAAGAAGACATCTCAAAAGGAATTACAATATATATTTTTCACAAAAATACATGAAACACAACATATTAATATTTGTGGGATGCAGCTAAAGCAGCCTTTAGAAGAAAATATACAGATTTAAATACTTATATTAGAAAATAAGAAAGGCATAAAATCAAGCGCTTCTTCCATTTTAAGAAACCAGAAAATAAATTAAACTCTAAGTATATAACATAAAGGAAATAATAAAAATAAGAGAAGGAAGCAATAAAATAAAAAATTTAAATAGCCTTGTATAAAGCAATGAAATAATAATACTAATCCTCCACATACTCTTTCATAAAATAGAGGAAGTGGGAACAATTCCCAACTCATATCATAAGGCCATTTTAACCCTCATACTAAAACAAAATAAGAACAATACAAGAAAAGAAAATTACAGCCAGCATGTCTTGTGAACCACAGACACAAAAGTGCTTACCAAAATACTAGCAAAAGAAATCCAGCAATATAGAAAAAGGGTTCTATATTGTGATCAAGTTTGACTTATCCCCAAAATGCGAGGTTGGCTTAACATGTGGAAATCAACCCATATTTCACCACATTGATAGGTCAAGAGAGAAAAATCATGTCCACATGGGAAAAAAAAGAACCTCAACCTCTATTTCATATCATGCACAAAGTCCAATTTTAGATAGATCACAAACTTAAATGTAAAGTAAAATTTAAAAATTAATAAAAATAAAGAACAGAATAAAGCACAGAAGAATATCCCATGAGCTTGGACTAGAAGACATCTTAGAAGTGACACAGAAGGGACAAATCATGAAAGAAAAAAAATGATTTCATCAAAATAAAAATTTCTGCACATCCACAAATAAAACAAAACACATTCAAGAAAATAGACTGAGAAAATATATCCCAATAGATGTATCTGACAAAAATTTGTACCCAAAATATATTAAAAGTTTCCTCAACTCAAGAATAAAAAAAAAAAAATTAATCAAACACCAAGTTGGGAGACTTAAAACCAAACATATCAATAATTACGTTAAAGTAAATGGACTAAACACTGATTAAAAGCAGACATATTCAGAATAGATAAAAAAGTGAGATCCTACTGCACATCGTTTCCAAGAAGCACACTTTAGACATAAGTTAAAAGCAGACTGAAAGTAAAAACAATAGAAACAATAAGCAAAAGAAGCTGATGTGGCTATGTGAATATCATAATCCCACTGCGAAGTATTTGTTGGAGAGAAATAACTCATGTGCGCAAAAAGTCTTTTACAAGAATATTTAGAACAGCTTTATTCATAAATACTGTTATTGTTTCCAGCCAGTAACTGGAAACAACCAGATGTCCTTCAACAAGAAAATGGAAAAATAAGCTGTAGTATACTCAGTCAATTGAATACCAAACAATAAGAAGAAATGAACTACTGATACAGCAACTACCTGCATTCATCTTAAAAACTATTATACTAAGTGGAAGAAGCTGAATAACATATTGTGTGATTCCACGGATATAATATTCTAGCATAGTTCATCTGTGGTGACAAATCAGATTACTGATCAGCCTATATGTGGAGACAGAGGAGTGGTAGAGAAATGGCTGGAAGGGGGAAAGCGAACTTTCTGGAATGTTGGAGTTGTTCCTTGTCTTGGCATGGGTTCCTCAAAATTGATTGAAAGATGAGCATTTCACTGAATGTGGATTTTAGTGAAAGTTTGAACCAAATAAATGACATTGAATAACTGTGTGTTTGAACATTATATTTCATCACATTTTCAAAAATAGTATAACATAGGTTATTATATTATACTATAAGAGGCCCAGGAGCCATTATAGTGAATTAGGAAGAGAACTGGGCCCAGGAGGTGGGCATATCCACTGTGAAGACATGATTCGGAACAGAACAAGGTCATGATAAAGGAATTTTGGTACAATTTCCGGATGACACCACAAAGACAGGGAGAGTTTGAAAGCGAGGTAATTTGATCATCTCTTATAATGCTCCAATCCAGAATCTTCTTAAAGGAATTAATTAAATCAGTTTTAAATATAGGGCAGCGTATTAGGTATAATATGCTTTCACGAGCTCCGTCTCCCTTGCTCCTCAAATTGCCCTCAATCACACGCTGAAACCTAAGTTTTTATAGAATAAAAGGAAATAATTCTTCTACTTGACAACTCAAAATAAAAGCCTTAACATGCAAATGGTTAAAATAATACTTTAGGATAAGTGAATTTCATTCCTGCGTAATCAGCGGATGAATGCAAATAATGAAGCACCGATCCTTCCTGTTTGTGATACTGTAAAAAGAACAGGAAAAAGGAACAGTCCTGTTCAGTACACACTTTCCAAGCATCCAGCATATGCTAAGTCAATGGTGTTCAAGCTTTTGTGACTGTGACCTTTAGTAAGAAATGAAATTTACATTGCAACCCTGGATGGATGTACATATGTATAACTAAAACAGTGTTATAAAATAAAACTTATACTTGCTAAATAAGATGCACTCTGTGTTTTCTATTCCAGTGTATTCTGCTTCATGTTTACAAAAATGTTTACAAAAATGCTGATAGTGACCCACTAACTCCATTTCACTACCCACTAATAAACTGTGAATTGTGATTGGAAAAACACAGTGCTATCCTTGCTACTCAAAATGTGGTCTGTGGACCAGCAGCATCAATTTCTGAGAGCTTGTAAGAAATTTAGAACCTCAGGTCACACCGCACACTTATTGAATCAGAATCTTCATTTTAACAAAACTTGCAGGTGCTCCCTGTGTACTTTAAAGCGACAGAAGTTCTGTGCTAGACATTTGCTGCATGAGAAGGATGCTTGGGCCAGATGAAGTCTCAGTATTGTTTAGGGCAGAGATTCTTAAGGATGTGTTTTCTAGAGTAAACATATCCAAGCCCCAAGTCTACAAATTCAGTACCTCCTAGGATATCTCACGGCATTCACCTAAAAAAACAATGCATAAATTAACAAAGCAAATCTACCGGAGCTTCTGAGCCCAACCCTGTTTAAGAATTATTGGCCTATAGCATTAAATCAAAGCTGTACACTGATTTGTTTCTTTGCTTTTTACAAAGGTGCAAACCTATGCTTCAGGAAATATAGAAAGATTTTACTTTATTTTTCATTGTGATAGCTTCACATTTTATCCCCAAAATGTTTATTGATAGAGGTTTTGCTACTGCTGCTTCTGGGTTTACTACTCCATGTGGGAGAATTTCCAAACATATCGAGTCTACCAATAACTGCCCTTTTATAGAAATGTAATGTGGCTTCCAGTAGAAATATTATTATTAGTTCTGCTGAGTTAGCACGTTCCTCCCCTGGATTACTTCCAGTGGATCCCTAAACAAGGATCCGTGCTGAGAAACTAGATGAGGCTGCCCATAAGTGGCTATAACTGTTCATTAAGGACCTTCCCATTGTGTTCGTATGTTTCCTGAGTGATGGGAAGTTTTAGTCTAGAAGCCGCTAATCTTGCTAACACTAAAAGGCTCTCTCCCATTAGCAGCTTCTGTGTTGCATTAATAATAAGAATGTAATAAAGAGATGGACCTCAGCTGTTCAGTCTCCCCTGAGGTGAGGCCCCAGCTTCCTTCTTATCCCCATAGTCCACTCTAATGGTCTCACTTGTATTAAAGTAATAGAGTGGATAATAAGTGCAGAGTCTAAAATTCCTTCTTCTTTCTAAGGAGGAACACCATTTTTTTAGACTTCCAGTTTTAAAACTATATCATCAATTCTTTTGCAATTGAAGTTGATCTGTTTAATTCATAACTTTTTAAAACTGCAGTGCAAATCGAGTACAGGGGGAAAAAAATGTTGCTTTGGAAAAAATAAATCTCTCTATCTTTCCTGGAAAAACTATAAAACAGAAAACTCTCTTAGAGATGTCTTTTTTTTCTTTTCTCTGGTAAACCAAATCACTCATTGGCACAGCAGTAAATTGGAAAATCAAAGAATAAAGACCTTTGTTTTTGTAAATATTAATAACACTCATGTTAATAGACAAAGAACAATTATGAAAAATACATTAAAATAAGCAGGGTCAAATTTGTTAGGTTCAGGGTGCATGTTAACAAATGATGTCTTTGTTAAATATGCTATCTTACTAGGTTTCATAATGCTATGAACCAATGCCATGCTTAATTACTTATGTTCTTTTTCGAGAACATGCATAACCTTTTGCAGAAGTGCACTTTTTAAGGATCTTTTGATTTAAACATATGTTTTTAAGTATATCAGCTGTCCATGGAATAAGATTATCTATGCAGTAGTTACGTTGTGGCAATTTTTCATGTATAAGCAAAACTATTTTTGCTTTCAACTACATATTTTTTTAATTGGGTAAACAGTAATCCATCATCTCAAAAGTGTTGCTCAGATTTTTATTTCTTGAACTCAAATACTAAAATTTTTTTTCTTGATTTACACTATCCTTTCCTGATTTGAAAGCTTAATTTTATAATTAGGTTGTATATAGCATATTTTTTACATTTGTAATTTATGGGTATAAAAAGGACCAATATCTATAATTATCATTGGTGACAATATATATATTTTTTAATGAACTACATATTAATAGCCCTCATAGAAGAAATCATTATGATGGGCTCTGTGCAACATTTATGTAAGATTCAAGAAATTACTGTAAAAACCAATTGAAAGATGTTTTCTAAAAACTTATAATGAATATATTTTTCCTTATAAGTACTTAGCTTGAGGGGGGGAAAAGACATATCTAAAAAGTCAAGGCTGCCCATCTAAATTTTTTAAATTATGTATAAAGCCTTTGAATGAAAAAAAAATCTATAATTTAGGAATGAGAAAAGGTTAAGTATTTTTTTTAATAGACACTCGGTTTTTCCTCTAGGCAAGTAACAATCTAAATCCCTTTTAATTAACTTTCATATGGTCTCTTACCCAAACAATTTTGATAACTCCAGTAAGGTCTCTTGTTTGTTTTATTTTTCTTGTAAAAAGACAATGGCTAGCACATTATTGTTAGTTTTCTTCAAATTTAGGGAAGAATGGAGTCGAATATGACTGTCTTAATGGAGCTCCAATAGCAAGGAAGTCCATTGGAAAAGCAGCAGCTTTCATATAGAATAGTCTGAGTTGTTGGTATTGTGCACACTTACCTGAATTATTTTGCTCTCTTTCTTCTGTCCTACAGTCCATGAAGGCTCAGGAGAAACCAGTCAAAAGGAGACATCCACCTGTGATATTTGCCAGTTTGGTGCAGAATGTGATGAAGATGCCGAGGATGTCTGGTAATGTGCTGTATTATTCTTTTAAAGAAAATAATGACAATAATTAATTTATGTTTACTTTATCAATTATTTCCTGAAAGAAGACATTTTCAGCAGTTTTTTGCTTGTTTGTTTTATCCAGTTGTCAAGGGGGAAAAAATGAGGGCCACAGTAACAGCAAGGAATTTCTGAAGCAGAACTAAAAGTTGGGTCAGCCAAGTCGCTGCCTAGGGCATTCTTGATACGGTACGCTAAGATATCACTGAGACCTCCAATACTGTCAATGTTAAGAGATGGAGAGAAAAATAATATTTACCGGAACATCTCTCAAGAAGCCTGGTCAAGAAACAATGGATAGCTGCTAATCTGCTCCTAAAATAGTGGGTCTGGGTAACTGCAGAGATTTTATTTGAGGGTATACATATGCACGTATGCATGCTCATGGCTGAATTAGGGAGGTGGGAGGACAAAGAATCATCCCCAAGCCGCCCGCTAGAATCAACTTCTCCCTTCACCCAAGCAATACTCAGCTTCTCCTGTAGACACATGCTGAACAGATTATGAAGAATATTTATTATTTTGAATGGGTCCCAAATTGTTAGCCTTCTAGGGCATCTACACGGACTGGTCCTACACTGATCTCATACCCAACGTGAGCAACCCAAAGTTCTTTGTGTGTCATGATAGTGGAAAGATACGTTCTCTCTTTCTGTCTGTCTCTCTGTCTCTGTCTCTGTCTCTGTGTCTCTCTCTCTCTTTTACACACATACCTTTCAGGAAAACAACCAGGTGCCCTTTCATTTCTTTTTCAATACGCAGACTGTGTTTGCCTAGAAAAGTTAACAATCATTTTGATCAAAGTAGGTAAGGGAGTAAATTTTAAATGTTCTCACCACACACAAAAACTTGGTAATTATGTGAGGTGATGGAGGTGTTAGCTAACACTATGGTGGCAATCAAACTGCAATATATGTGTATCAAACACATGGTACACCTTAAACTTATACAGTGCTATATGCCAATTATATCTCAATAAAGTTGGGGGAAACACACAATCATTTTGATCACAGTTTTGTGGGTGGAGGGGGCAATTCATCTAAGAAACAGAAAGAAAAAATTGACAAGCTAATTTTATCAACAATGAAACAGTCTGCAGTCAAAATATTTTAGAATATTTTTAAATGTAGATTAAATTGAGGATTCCAATTGAGCAAACTAAGATTCTTAGGGTAAATTAACTAGGTACTTACAAGGAAACACTGCTATTGACTAGCCAGGTGAAATAGCCTCCCATTAGTAAAAGCAGGCATCAGTAGGATTTCCATACCTGTCAAACATTTCTAGCCAATGGTCAGTTAGGAGTCAAGTCAGGGAGCGTATGCACTGGTTTGACCATCTTAGGGGAAACAAACATATGTTTTCTTAAGAACCTCCTAGGCATCTTAATGGCTGATGAATTTATGGTTCTTAATCCTGGCTGATCATCAGGATTACTTTGGGAATTTTTAAAACACATCGATTCTTTAGTTCCATGTCAAAATTAATGAATCAGAATTTCAGAGGGTGGGGCTAGAAACTTTACTTACCTAAAACTCCCTTAGGTGATTGTGTAAATACTGCTCTAAGATAAATGACAGACTCAGAGAATCTTTCTCCTCCCTAAATGCCTTAATGCTCTGTATAGTTATGGTCATTGTATATTTAGACACATTGATATGAAATGTATCCTTAAAATATCTTGTTTTTAATGTTGGCTGATGACTACATCTGTAGTTCAATTTTATTTTTAATGCTGTTAACTATCTTGCTGTCAGCTATTTTACTTTTTAAAAATTCACATGGGTCCCTATTTTTTTCTTAAGAATTTTCCATTCCCCATTCTTATCTCTCTAATGATAGGTGGATAGACCTAGAGTCTGTCATACAGAGTGAAGTAAGTCAGAAAGAGAAAGACAAATATTGTATGCTAACTCACATATACGGAATCTAAAAATGGTACTGATGAACTCAGTGACAAGAACAAGGACGCAGGTACAGAGAATGGACTGGAGAACTCGAGGTTTGGGAGGGGGCGGGGGGTGAAGCGGAAGCTGAGACGAAGCGAGAGAGTAGCACAGACATATATATACTACCAACTGTAAAATAGATAGCCAGTGGGAAGTTGTTGTATAACAAAGGGAGTCCAACTCGAGGATGGAAGATACCTTAGAGGACTGGGGCAGGGAGGGTGGGGGGGACTCGAGGGAGGGTGAGGGGAGTCAAGGGAGGGAGGGAATACGGGGATATGTGTATAAAAACAGATGATTGAACTTGGTGTACTCCCCCAAAAATAATAAATAAATAAATAAAATTTTAAAAAAAATTAAAAAAAAAAAAGAATTTTCCATTCCCCATTATTATCTCTCTAATGATCACATTTAAGTGACATGGCTTCACTTTACAACTGCAAAGATTTAAGAAGTGAGGTAATAATAGCAGATAAAAATTACTGGTTGTTTACCATGGGTTTGATCTATTTGTATGCATTTGTTTTCTCAGTTATCTTCAAAATAACCCTAGGAATAGATTCCATTATGATCACTTTACAAAGAGGAAACTGAGTTTTAAAGTGTTTAAGTGGCAGAGCCAAGATGAAGATATAAGGTGAAAGTGACTAGAGGATGTTAGCATAACAAATCAACCAAAGATGCAATTAAAATATTTCTTTCCTGTCATGTCTGGAAAAATGAGATGCTCAGATTTCAGGCAGCTTAGATCCAGTGACTGAAGACCTGCAGGGTTAGAGCAGTGACAAGAGAGAAGCCTGCAGCAGGCATTGGGAAAATGTCCAGGCAAGCAGTGTCCACTCCTGGTATTCTAGCAAAAGTTCAGATCTCTGGTATGTAGGTAGACAGGACAAAGAGATGTAGGCAAGGTAAGTGACATCAGAAAGATTCAACAACCATGGCTACTGCAGTTAGGAAAAGAAATTCAGTTATAAAGGGAACAAGGAGAAGCACAAGGCAGAACCTCAGTCACCAAGGAATTGGAAAACTAATCAGGGACAGATCGTGGATAGATACCCACCTACCAAAACTGGTATACAAAGCCAAGCCTTGGCTACAAAGGGCTGGGACAAGCCCCTAGATCTCACAAATAAATTACAAGGTCAGAATGAAGCCAGCAGCAAGGCTGACTGGTTGCTGAATCAGTTAGCTTTTGGCTAGGGCATCTTGTACGCCCCCAGCCTAGAGACAAGATTAGTTCCAAAATGCAGAATAAGGCTGAACCTCCAGATGGGGCTAAGTGGCCATAGCTGTGAAGATTAGATGGATGCAGGGGGCAGGGAGCCAAGAAGATCATTATACTTCCCGGGCAAGAATGAAAAGTTGTTAGCATTTAAATAAAATGTACTTAAAATGTCCAATGTAAGCAAGAAGGAATGGTGCTGAAATGATAAGCGTATTGATTTTCATTTACATAAATACCTTTGTATGTTAACATATTGTATTTAGTTATGGCCATGAAGGGCAGATTGGAAACAGCTGAAGGACACAAGAATAAAGCAATAAATGAAATTAAATAGGCATGGAATGAAAGGGGCTATAAAGCAAGGTAGAAAGCAATAGGGGAGTGATCTAACTCTAGTACTAGTCAACTGAATCAGGGGAGCTTGATGTGCTATTGATTTTGGATGAAACCATGGGCAGGTCCTCTCACAAACATAAAATACCGCATATGCTGTGTGGAAACAAAGAGTACAAGTCAGTGTTTAATTTTATTTTTTCCTCTGACATTAACTAAACTATAGTTTTATGCATACAATTTCCTCAACCCTATATTATGAAGTAATAACAGGATGTGAATAAATACTACTTAGAAATAATGTTATTATTGTAACTGCAATATTGAAACAAATGTGAAAGATTAATTCCTGATTTTTCTTTAACCCTAGGCTAAGAAATTAATGTTTTACATTTTACCACAAGGACTAAATCTAGCTATTCAAAGATGTTCAGGTATTTTTCTAGATGAAGGTAAACCTTTGTTAGAATTAAAAAGCAGTACACAATCAGCTGATCTTGTTTCATAGTTAGATGAGTTTTTGAGTTATGAAGCAAGTTACATTGGACACGGGGAAGAAAAAAAATAAATGGGGGAAGGGTAAGGAGAGTAGAGGAAAAGGAAAAAAAATAGAGAATGACATTGATAAACCATGATAGTAATAACATAACATTTTAATGTCTTTATTTTGAGAAAAACAGGTGGTTTATAAGCTTATACAACTTCCTCCCTTACGTTCAGACTCCCTTACGTTCAGACTCCCTTACGTTCCTCCCTGACTACCTTTCAAGGTTTTTCTCTCGCCTTTTTCTTCTTCTTATGGAGAACATCAAGGCGGTAGAAATCAGAAAATGGTCAGATTTCCTCAATAGGAAAGAAAGACCATTGCTACAAAAAAGATTCTCAAGTTATAGATATTTACCTATGTGTAGGAAAGGATCATGCTTTCAAAGAAAGGTAAAAGTCCACGTGGTAAGTGGTCCACACCACATCGAGGCATCCCTTTATTTAGGATGGACTTCAAAAATAATTGGAACACCTTTGCAAAGGGATGAGCATGCCTGTTTATAGGGAAAGGGTTAAGAGGCAAAGAAAAGAAGAGCCTGAAAGATTGTTTCTCTTTATATCTAGACTGAAAAAAGTCAAAACTAATACATTTATACATCAAAGAGACTCTCGAATACATCCTGCCAAGTATAATTTATAAAGAAAAAGAAGGCCTTCTAAGTCAAACCTAATAAAATTGACTCATTGCAAAGTAATAAAGCCCCATCTGAAAGCACTGCGAATACTAACTTATGATTTCAACAAATATTTCTGATACTTGCTTGGTTTTAGAAACAGCTTTATATTCCCTTAATTATCTTACCTGATAAATTATCTCAGCAAGTCCAAAGTAGGTCAGTAGTAACTCTTTGCACTGGGAACTAGTCCTAAGAAGTAATTAGCCTAGAACTTTCTGTTGGTCCTGTTAGTCAGAAGTAGTTCAGAGCCCTGGGGTTGATACTTGATTTAATGTAAGAAAAGAGCAAGTTGATAGCTGGGTCTGATCATAGGAGTGGCTGGGTATGAAACTGGCTGCGTGCCTAACATTTCCAGGGTATCAGGACAGATCAAGAAAGGGAGTACAGGTGTAAGAGCAGATGCAGCTAGATGACAAATGACATAAAGGGACAACTTAAATTAGTACGTGTATTTGCTTCATATGTGTGCTTTACAGCTCCTGTGCCCATTTTAACTTTGCTCTTGTATTATTCTCAACATGCCACTCAGGCCCCATTAGCAAAATCATATTGGCTTAAATGCTATTAATTCCTCAGTAATCATTCATTTTGTCTTTGAAAGCATTAATAATGTTTTCCAGTTTTAGTGCATCACATCCTTATGTTTGACTGCAATGGTAAGCAAGGAGAAAAGCAAAGCAGTTTCGGTAAAAAAGAGTTCAGAAGAGAAAATGAATGAGCATCTATTTTTTCCTTTCTTTCATTGATGCTCCATAACTGAAACAGGGTGTGGGGTTTGGTGTTCCTTTTGTGAGCCTCTCTTACAAAGACAGTTTAGTTTGAAGCCTTTAGCTTCTTGTTTCTTTGATCTGAGAAGGCTGCTTGTCACTAGGAAGACTGTGTGTTGCTGGCATCATTCCCACCTTTAATGCATTTTGGACTGTGGAGAATCATGAATATTTGAAGCGGGGCAATGGCCGAGGATGACCGTTGGCACTAGATTTCACCATATATATAAACAAATTAGGCATTAGCTCCTGCTGACTTCAGTACGTTTGGGTTATGAGTTTGACAGGGAAAATTAAGACACCTCTGAGTCTTAAGATTTAGAAATGATTTCTTTTTAAAACTACTACTGGTCAACGATTGAACAAAAGATTGTGTTGCAATTGGAAAGTTTCCAATTTTTTTCTACTAAGTATAAAGAAGATCTGTTGGGGTTGTATGTGGGATATCTAAAGAAGAAGATGCTGATTAGTCACAAAATTTTAGTGAACTACAAGTTCATTCAGTCTTCCCCCAGGGTGTTTTCTTTATATTGATTTCCTTTGCTCTCTTGCCTTAGAACTGTAAATGCAGTTACCATAATTAGGACTGCCTTCTAACATGAGTTTACTCATGGAGAGAATAAAACACACACACACACACACACACACACACAGAAAATAGGTCTAGTCCAGAAAATCCAAGGGGTTTTTTTTTATTTATTTTATTTTATTTTAATTTATTTTACTTATTTTTTGTTTTTGGCTGTGTTGTGTCTTTGTTGCTGCATGCAGTCTTTCTCTAGTTGCAGTGAACGGGGGCTACTCTTCGTTGCAGTGTACAGCTTTCTCATTGTGGTGATTTCTCTTGTTGTGGAGCACAGGCTCTAGGCGCATGTTCTTCAGTAGTTGCAGCACATACGTTTAGTAGTTGCGGCTTGCAGGCTCTAGAGCTCAGGCTCAGTAGTTTTGGCGCACAGGCTTAGTTGCTCCGCAACATGTGGGATCCTCCCCAACCAGGGATCGAACCCATGTCCCCTGCTTTGGCAGGCAGATTCTTATCCACTGCACCCCCAGAGAAGGTCCAAATCCAAGTTTTGGTTGGATGTAAGGCTTTATGAGAAAACCTTCTTAGTTCCAAGACCCCTGTGGTTAGGATGCTGCCTCCCTCAAATTGTCTTTTCTCTACCACGAAGACAATGTTGTCACCTTTGAAAACTGCCATAGTATTGTCTTTATTTATAGATCGGTGGGGTCTGAAGAGTAAAGATATCTCTCTTTCCTTTAATACTTGCATTTGCCCAGAAATTTTTTCCAGAGAAAGAGGGAAATATGCAGCTCCTGCTGTATATTTGGGGAAACACACCTTTCCACTCCCATAATTTCAAGACAAAAATGCTGACATCTTTAGTAAATCTATGTTCTATAAATTTTGTTATTTCCTCCTTTTATGTATTTATCTACCTAACTTAAACAAGAAAAAATAATGTGTACTTTTAAAAAAATTTCACACAACTTAGAAGTGCAATTAAAAATAGGACTAGTATTTGTAACATGGTGTGTACAATGGTCTGTGCCAACAAATGCTGTGTCTGTGACCCAGACTTCCCTTTGCCAATAGCTGCTGGTAAATAGTCAAGTCTGCAAACTGAATCTAAACACTTTAAGTGTTACTTAGAAAGATGAATAAATAACGATGCCACCTCAAATGCATAAGAGGCCATTCCAAGAAAAGACAAACAAAAAAATATACAACTAACCCATTTTACTTTGTGAAAAGTAAAATTTTTCAAATAAAATTGAAATTTAAAATAAATCATGGTCTTTAAAACAAAGACATACCTCAGATCTTCCGTGTGCTGGGGTACTTAGAAAGGAATTGGGTTTTCACAGAAGTTCTGAAAAGCCTTTTGAATTTTTCTAATTATGCCTCAACTGTGCTAGTTATCACATAATGATTAATGAAACTTAATTAGGATATCATGGGTGCAAATGTGGATCTGGTGTAGAGTACCAAGAAATACAGGAATAAAGTATTCTAAACTTTACTATGTTTTATATGTTTTTGTTGTTTTTATTTAGCTCAGGCAGTAGAAATCATGTAACTTCAATTTTATATAAAAATAATGAAACACTACGTGAAGGCAGAACAAAGGAAACAAAACTCCTAAGTATAGATTGCATTTCTACCACTAACTTAACTGTTTTTATTACTTGTTTCTCTTTTATCTGCTTGTGTAGACTATACCCTGCTGATGGGGTATTCATGCAAATTCCCACTTGCAATTTTCTCTTGAGGTTTCTAATTCTCAATTTCTAGTGTATTCCAAGTCAGAAAATCCTGTGCCTTAAAATCAGGGAATACATGTATTGGGGAGCCTAGAAGAACAAGGACGCTGCTCAGTAAGCCATTTGTTAGAAAAGGAGGGACTTCATTCCTTAGTATCTTTGGGAATAGCTGACGGACTCCATGCTCCTTTCCAAGTGGCATAGGAAGGTTTATTACAAATGCATATTCTTGCTGCAAGAATAGAAATTATGAAATATAAAGAAAGAGGGAAGAATCACCAAATTAAATGGCAAATAAATGTGGCCCATATGCCAGTGGGCCTTAATCCCTATCTTAGTGGCAATGCTCCGCTATATCTTTTTATTTAGCACTTAAAAATATAATGCCACACCTGTTATTTCCCAATCTAATATATGTTTTGATGGTTACATTAAAATGGAATTTGCTGTGGCTTTTTCTGATTATGAAAGTTGTACATGTTTATCATAGAAATTTGAAAAGCCTGGAAATAGTACAATGTCATCCCACCATTCCAAGTTAACCACTGTAAAATTTGGAGGTATGTTTTTCTCCAGTGTATATGTGTACGTGTACATGCACATGTGTGCATGTATCTTTGATGAGTCTAATCATATTTTATACATGAACAAAGCCTTTCGATTGAAAATTTTGCTTAACCTTGAGGCTGTGTTTGGGTATTCCTACACATGCTAAACAAATTTATGAATGATATGTTTAGATTTGAACATAATTTCTGCGGCCCAAATTCTAATGTCTTTCAAATTTTGCATCTCTCAAGAGAAATGGATTTGAGGGCAGTGTCCTAATATTTGTGATCTAAAGAATTTACCAAAACCTAAATCCCCTCTAAGTCTACGTTAGATATTTTTCTTGGTGAACTCCTAGACAGTATGTGTACTGAAAACATTTCCTTTGTCTGTATCCAGAGCTTTTATAATAAGTAGCTTTCTGAGGTATAAGCATTATTTACTGAGAAACTGTCATCCCAAAGGTGTTTTAAATTGGGTAGAAACTGTTGCTGGTCTTCAGTGGTTTCCTTTAAGTAGTAATATATTGTATGTGTTGGTTCATCTAAACAACAAATCAGCAAGCAGTCCTCGGCAGCCCACATCAGTCTGTTCCAGAAATATTCCCCTACAAACAGGATGTATAATATCTAATAAGGGATTGAACGAGTTGTAAAATTATATGCAATATCCAATTGAAAAATCAATACTGCTGAAGAACTAAATGCTTATTATAGTATAAAGAAGAAAATAAAGGAAACAAATATCTGGTTTTTCTAGCTTCGCCCCACCCCCTCCCCCTGCCTCCACCATGCAAAGTAAAATTAATCAGAAGTGGGTCCATTCATGCCTTCACCACTTAGCTATGAATGAAATGTAAGAAATCATGACTATGCACTTGGGATGGGTGATCTTCTAAAGATTGTTTACCACAGCTCTTTTTTATCCATTGCAGTCTTTTCAAAGTTTTTAACATAATAGTTTACTCTGTTCTCTGAGCTCATCCTAAAATGAGCTTTCTATAATCAAAATTGTATTATTCAGGGTAATAAAAGTAATGCTAGGTCCCAACTAGTCATAAGTGCCTATAATCAGCAGATATTAAAAGATATATATCAGGGAGAAGTGTGCAACAATTGGGGAAAAGCAAGAAATAGAATAAAATATTATCTTCACACTAGCAGAAATTAGTGATGTTTCTGTTTAAACATAGATACCTACATAAATGTGATACTTTAAGACTTTCAAATGTAACATCAAATTATCAATTATGACAAAGAAATAAAAATAATATATTTGATTGAAGTATGCAGTTGAATTTTAATAGAATATGTTTTTCCTTCTTTAAAAGATTGTTGATTTGGGAAAAAGAAAATACAACAGAGCTGTTTACATTACAATGACATTGGATGGTCAGACGGGAAAAAGTAAATAAAAAGAAGCCCTGTGTTGATCAATATATCAGTATCTGACATTTTTGTATATTATTACATGCTTAGGGGATATGTTATAGTGTGTTTTATACTGACTTCATAAGTCTTTTAACAATTGTATTTATGTAATTTTGTTGGAGAAAGTATTTCCCTTTTGAGATGCACATGGCATGAAGGACAGCCAGAGGAAAAGGAAAACCTTCTAACATATTAAAACCTAATATTTTTCAGACTACTTTCTCCTTTCTTGATCCATTGATATCTCTATGATGTAGTTAGGGCAGGTTATATTATCTTCATCTGACAGATAAATGCATGAGGCCTCTGAAAGTTTAAGGGTAATCAACATGTAGTAACAAGAATGGCTCGAGTGATTTATGCTACTGTCTCATCAAAGCTACCCAAGAGAGATTTTAAAGAGAGAGAGAGTTGGTGTGATATAGTGGAAAGACCAGGGTTCAGATAAATGAGATCTCATCTTGGATAAAATCACATCATTTTGCTTAGCCTCTGTTTTTTGTTTTGTTTTGTTTTTTTCCTACAGACAGATTAGATTACATAGATAATTAGATGATAGATAGATAGATGATAGATAGATAGATCTACAGTCATATTATCATATAATTCACATAAAACTCATTCTTTAAAACTATACAATTCAATTGTTTTTAGTATATTGACCAAGCTGTGCAACCATCAACAAAATCAATTTTATAATATTTTCATCACTTCCAAAAGAAACTTGTACACATTAGCAGCCCCTCCCCATTTCCTCCCCAAGTTTCCCTCCTCCATCCTTAGGCAAACAACAAATCTACTTTATGTCTCTATAGGTTTCCCTATTCTAACACTGCATATAAATGGAATTATTCAATAGGTGGTCCTTTGTGACTGGCTTCTCTCACTCAGAATGTTTTCAAGGTTCATCCATATTGTAGCATGTATCCTTATTCCATTTTTTTTAATTGATGCAAAATATTTCATTGTGTGACATATCATATTTTGTTTATCCATTTATCAGTTGGTGAACATTTGGGTTGTTTCTAATTTGGGGTTCTGATGAATAATGCTGTTATGAACATTTATATACAACTTTGTGTGTTTGTATATGTGTGTATGTACACGTTTTAGTTTGGACACATGTTTTTATTTCTCTTGAGCATATACCTAGGAGTAGAATTGCTGGGTCAATTGGTAACCTCATGATTAACTTTTTGAGGCACTGCCAGACAATTTTCTAAAGTGGCTGCACCAGCAACGTATGAGGATCCAAATTTCTCCACATCCTTTCCAACACTTATTATTACCATCTTTTAGAATAGTACAATCAGAGTGGGTATAAAGTGGTATCTGATAGTGTTTTAATTAGCATTTTCCAGATGGCTGAAGATGTTGAGTCTTTTTTCATGTGCTTACTGATCATTTGTATGTCTTCTTTGGACAAACATCTCTTCAGATTTTTACTCATTTTTTTAATTGAGGTATTTATTTATTTACCATTGAGTTGCAAGATTTTTTTTCGAATTGTAGAGATAAACCTCTTATCAAATGTACATTATATGCAAATAGTTTCTCTATTCTGTGGAGTTGTCTTTTCACTTTTGTGGTGATATCTTTCAAAACAAAAGTTTTAAATTTTGATGAATTTCAATTTGTCTTTTATCACTTGTGTTTTTGGTGTCACAACTAGGAAAGCTGTGCTTAACCCAAGGTCACAAAGGTTTACTATTATGTTTTCTTTTAAGGGATTTATTGTTTTATCTCTTATATTTAGGTCTCTGATTCATTTTGAGTTAACTTTTTTGTATGGAGGAAGGAAGGTCTCAAGAATAATTTTTTGCATGTAAACAATCAGTGGTTCCAACACCATTTATTGAAAAGACTATCCTTTCTCCATTGAATTTTCTTGGCACCCTTGTAGAAAATCAACTGACCCTGTATGTGAGGTTTATTTTGAGCTCTCATTTTATTCCACTGATGTATATGTCTATTCTTATGCCAGAACAAATTCCACTTTCTCATAGGTAAAATATAGGAAATAAAGGTGTAGAGAATGTCCACAGTTCTTTTGAATTCAAACATCACCCAAGATAGGAACAATTACTGTGAGCTATATAGACCTACTTCATGAGCATCCCCCATGGCCCCAGTGGCATTGTTCTTCTTCTCTTTTTGACCTAAAAATTTTACTAACAGAAAAGATGGTCTATTGTGTCTAGAAGGTAACATTTACAACTCTGTATTTTAACCCTCATACAGATATTAACAGAAATAAGATTTTCATATTGGCCAATCATCTCTTTAGAAAGCACAGAAAATAGGAGCCTCTTCAAAGGGTATGAATCAGTGGTGGCAAAAGGTAAAAGTACAATGAAGCTATTTAAATAAGAGAAAAAATTCAAGAATTTAACAAAACACTTGAGGAGAAGGAAAAAGGAGAAAAGTAAGACAGAAAAAATAATTTTAAAGAAAAATCAAACTAAGAGAATATGCTACAATTCATCAAAAACACTATTTCTAAATATCCTTAATTCAAGGTAGGGAAGGAAAGGAATAATTCTTAAGGTGTAATTAGAAAAGACAACTCATTCATCAAGAGACACTTTAACATGTTCTGAACTCCACAAAAATTTATGTCATATAACTTTAACATTTTGAATGAAATAAAATACAACATCCTTGATAACTCCCTTAGAAATTATGCAAGATTACTTATTGGATCTTAAGGTAATGTATTAATGATAAAATTCTAAAGTTATGAGATTATCTCTGTATGGGTGATTCTCTGTAAGATCTGAATAGTGGTATCCAGATATGTTATTGTTATGGTATCTGATTTGGTGCAGGGTTAAAACAAGAGGAATAGATGGCCAATGTATTTATTAGTCTTTTTCTCTTAATTACTATTATCTCAGCCAGAGAATAGGCAGAACTCCCAAATACTTCATACAAGTCTTTAGCATTATAATTCCCACGTACAGCTAGCAAAACCAAGCAGTCGTTGAGAGAGAAATAATTTGTTCAAGCAGCAGAGTAAGGAAGAGTGCCAGGTGTTAACTTGGTCCTAGAAGAATGTTTTTTGAACTGTTCTCTGATTTATTCTAAGCCATTTATGAACAAATTGGAAATCAGATGACTTGGTTTGTGACAATAAAGTATCATTTCTTTATATTTTTTTCTGTAAATATTTTATTTTACTATTAATTAAGAATAAAAGATGTAGTTGTTACACAAGTTCATGCAAAATGGGAAAACATTGATCAGATTTGTATGACAAATATCCTTGCTTTGATCATAATTAGTTAAATGATTAAAAAGCAGAAATTAGAATCAAAGATAAAATATGCAAAACAATAGCAATATATCATAATAATTATGATTATGGGTTTAGAATGCAAAATGTGACTTAGAGATACAGTTGCTTATAAGACTTCCTACTATCAATTCTGCTCTATTTTTTACTCAGATAATCAATATATAACCAATCATTGGCTAGATACATTTGACTATATTTTTTTTAAATTCTTATAATGGGATCTGTAGTGGTTTATTAGTATGATAAAGCTTTTGGGAATTTTAACCCACTTATTCATTGATTGCATCTTTTTCCCCCCAATTTTTGTTTGTCCCAAACAAAAGAATAGTTTCAAGTTAATACTTGTACTGGGTGTTAAACTAGAGGGAGAAGAATCTTTGCACTAAGGATGAAACAACACATGGTCATAAACTACAGTGCACAGGGCAGTAGGCTTGCTTTTTTTTTTTTTGAATGGATTAGTTTAATTCTATTTGTGCTGCCTAACATTGCTGGTAGGGTTGGTATAGAGCACTGTGGATACTAAGATCTAGAGCCTGAAAAGTTAGTTAGTACATGTGATGTGTCATGCTCTGTCCCAGCCCTGGCCATACAGAGTATGATACAGACCAGGTTCACACCTGTAAAGAACTTACATCCTGGGGAGGTTCTGGTCCAAGATGGTGACATAGATCTCCTAAGAGGGGGGTGGGGGATAGGTGATATTGAAATAAACAAACAAGTGAGCAAGCAAGATGCTTTCAGATAATAAGGTTTTTAAAAAGAAATACAAAAGTTCTGAACAACAAGGTTCTGGGAAAGGAGGATGCCATTTAAGGTTGGGTATTTAGGGAATGCCTCTCTGAGGATTGCCATTGGAGTCAAATAGCAAGAAAGAATCATCTGTGCAAGGATCTGTTGAAACAGAATTCTGAACAAAGAGAACCTCTGGTCCAAAGACATAATAATGCAGACAAGCTTGGTGTGCTGAAGGAACTGACAGAAGATTAGTGTGGCAAGAGTCCGGAAAATAAGAAAGTCTTAGATGAAATTGAAAAGGGCCCTGATCATGAAGCTTCTACTAACTTTTAATGAAGAGAGCTGATTTTATTTTAAGTATGCTGAGAAGCCTGCAGATGTTTTCATCTGCAAGTGATTGATTTAGTCATCTTCCCTCTCACTCCCTCCTGGAACCTTACTAGACTCTTCCAGAACATCGTCATTGCCCCCTTTTCCATATCCCAGAGTATGTTCCCTTTTTCAATCGTATTGGTACCAAGCTACCTGGAAATATGGGTATGGGATTTCCTCAAGCGGAATGTAACCTCCTGGAGAGCAGAGACATATTTAATTTGTGGCTCCCTCGGTAACAAGCACAATTCCAAGAAAGCACTTAGGTCCAGTAGAAGTGCAAGCATAAATGAATGATGAATAAATAAATAAAGGAAGTGGTGAAAAATAGTTAAAGAAAGCGAGAGCAATATCCCCTTGTATGTGGCGCCTGCAACATGCGTCTCACTCTCACTGTGTCATGTGATCCACACGCACACAGTGACTACATGGGGAAAAGTTTGGTAACTGCAGGATTGTGAGAAGCAAGCGATTAGAAGAAGAGTCGGAGGGAAATGAAAATTTGGAGGTTGAGTGCTGGGAAGAATAATGGAACAACTTTGGGAAAAGGGGTTGGGAGGTAGAGTCAATTTGGAATAGGAGAGGGAGGTGGTGAGAGAAAATTGTGTTCTGATTCAGCTGACAAAAGGCAGAACCAAGTGGAATGCCCAGTAGGCAAATAATTAAAGGTTAAGTTGTGTGGTACAGACAGAAAGAACTGCAGGAGTTCAGAGGAATCTAATAAAGAAAATGGATTTGGGTCTGAGGAATGAGAATAGACACTGGGGTAGCAAAAATTTAGACTGCTGGGCAAAAGGACACAAAATATTTACTGCAAATAATATGAGACTGGAAAGAAAGAACAAACTAAGTAATGGAAAATAGAAAGAGATCAGGATATTTTAATTAAGAGGCAATAAATTAGAAATAGACCAAAGAAGAAAAAAAACCTGAACTGCTATCCTCTATTTGTTTAATTAAAAGATAAAATTACTGCCCTGCTGCTCACTGAACATTTCTGATTTCCCACCTCCAGAGTAGGGCGAATAGGTCTGCACTGCAGATTGTACTTTGGGCTCCTTTGAAGTAGGGGAAACTCATGTATCAGCTGACCTGGGGCTGAATATTTGATTGCCAATGCAAGACTCTGCAGAGCTCTTTCCTCTTTCTGACATAGTAACCGGTGGTGTTCAAGTAGGCACTTGCTTCCTCATCCCAGGTCCTCAGGTGACATGTAGCATGAATAAGAAATAGATCTCTGTTGTTTTAAGCCACTGAGAAGTAGAGGTTGTTTGCTGCTGCAGCATAACATCCTTACTGATGAATCCAGCATCAGTGAGAAAAGATAGATTTGGAGTGAGAAAGACTCTTGATAAGAAACAGTGGAGAAACTGAGTCATTAAAGAAGGCAGAGACACAAGCTGGCAATGATAACTGACTGCTATAGTCTGAATGTTGGTGTCCCCCTGCAAAATTCATATGTTGAAACCTAACCCCCAAGGTGATGATATTTTAAGAGGCTTTTGGAAATGATTATATCATAAGGCTGGAGCTGTCCAGAATAGGATTAGTGTCCTAATCAAAGAGACTCCAAAGAGCTAGTGCGCCCCTTCTGCTGTGTGACGTTATAGCAAAAAGACAGCCATCCGTGAGAAAGTGGCTCTCACCAGAAACCAGATCTGCTGCTGACATGATGTGGGACTTCCCAGCCTCCAGAACTGTGAGAAGTAAACTTCTGTTGTTGATAAGCCACCCAGTTTATGGTATTTTTGTTACAGCAGCCCATTGACTAAACCCATGACTAAGACATTGACCAAGCTTCTAATATGCTTAGCCTCAAAGACCTTGCAATGGGGTGGCCCTGGAAACACAACTGCAGGTGAGTTCACCCACTCATCCATGCTCCACTAAGTGAAAAGTAGTATAGGCCATCTCCTCGGGGAGACTAGTCATCTCTCTGAGTGCTGGCTGTGTCACTTTCCCTGTCTCCTCTTCACAGCTAACATGAGTTAGGTTGACTTACCTGAGGATCAAAAAGCTGAGAGGATACTTAGTGGTACTTCCAGATCTCCAGCTCCAGAATGCCTATTACAAAGGAGAGAAGAGAACCAGAGATAATCAGAACCAAAAGTATAAAGTAGAATGATTTATAAATGGGGAGAACAAAATGCTTGATTGGCTTCTGACAAGAGGGATATATTTAGGAAGATAAAACCAAGCTTACAAGAATAAAGCAGAAATTAATTTTCCATATGAGGCCTACAAATATAGAGACTAGTAAAAGGAAAAGAGATGTGCAATGTGTAACATTAGTGAATTTGTTTTTCCCACGAGGGATGAGGAAGAGGGTAAAAGGGCAAGGAAATGCATATCCTTTTTAGCTCCATATTTAACTACTTGTAGTGACCTAATTTTAGGTTTGAGGAATTATACTTAAAACTATATTTGAGATAGTGTTTTTAATATTTTAGATGGAATTCTAAGATTCATCATGGACTTTAACTAGGAAACATTAATCAGTTTTTATTTATTTCTAAAACTCAAAATCATGTTTTTAAAAAAGAAAACTTTTTCTTTTCTTTTTAAAAGAGGAAAGCAGAACAAACTAATAAAATTCATTCTGTTAGCAAATTCATTTCACAAGAAGAGAATTCTCATTGCCTAACAAAAAGGCCCACCAGGGGAGATGCTCAAATTGCCTTTGAATTGTACCTAAATCAGATGTGTGAGGATCGCACTATATCAAAGTTAGAGTCTAGCAAATCATTCTCACTCTACTCATCGGCCGTGAACCAAGAGTTCAAATCTTGCTGATCATATTTTAATACACAAAGACATGCTTTGATAGATGGATGGATGGATGGATGGATGGATGGATGGATGGACAGATGGACAAGCATATGGATAGCTTTATATAATGTAGCAGCTTGGTGTCTTGAAACAGCATAGACTGTATAAAACAAACCTGAACAAAGGGCTCTTATGCTAAAAGCCATCTAAATAAGAGCTCAGATGCTGAAGTCAGATGCCCTTAAATTTTGCTGCCATTTACTCCTGTGTGGCCTTCAGCAAGTTCCTTGACCTTCCTGAGTCTCCATGTTCTCATCCATATAAGGAGAATCTGAACACCTATTACATGAGGATGTAGGGAAGATACATAATAACTACTCTCATTAACCTTAGTTTTCTTTGAATTTCTTATTTAAAAACTTCTATCTCAAAAGTGTTTCTCTTGGCATATATTATAATAATTTATTGCTCAGACTATGATTTGGAGGAATGTCACTTGTTCTCTCATTATTGGTGACCTGTATGATGGTGTCCTAGCTTATCTCAGAAATTCTTCATAAGTCTCCAAAGCATCCATTTAAATCAGCCTCGAATCCTAACACCTGTTCTCCTAAGGTGGGGGATGGTGGAGGGAAGGAAAATAATCAAGCCAATTGTTTGGGACTATGCAAATGAAATTAATGCTTTGACATTTCTTTACACTTCAAATAATATTGTAGGTGTGAAATAGATCTTTAAAACAGTATAAACATGTTAAAGAGTTTAACCAAGAAAAATCTTACCACCCTGTATTCTTAAGAAAGTTTTTGTTGTTGTTAGAAGGTAAAAAAAATAATAAAATGAAAAGTTTAACTTACAATATAAAGTAAATAGCAACTGTTCACAACACTGTTTATTGATTCCTTACTAAATCCAATGCTAAATAGTTTACAATGATTATTATGTTTAATGCTCAAAAGCGTCCTACGGGGGTTGTTATCCTCGTTTTGCCAAGAAGGAGACTGAGGCGTAAAGGGTTACAGCATACCCACATCATGTCACATGACTAGAAAGGGAAGTGAAACAGGATCTAAACATAGGCAGTCTGGTTCCAGAGCCCAGGCTCCTCACTACTACACTAAATTGCCTCTCAGATAATCATAGTGTGTTAAGTCCATCTAGATGGGACCTTGGAGATCATATAATCCTGTCTCTTTGAATTACTGCTTGTAAATGTAAAGCAGAGAGAAGTTAAACAATCTGCCCAAGGTTATACACTTCCGTCTTTTCCTCAGCATAATACATTCTCATGTGAAACACATTTCTAGGATTTATACAAACTAATGGCATAGTCATGGTGTTTTTTAACTGAATGCCCAATAAAAGAATCATTTCTTATTTTTCCATCTCATGCCCATAAACGAAACATAAAAATGTATTGCAAAGCCAAGAGTCCTTATCTTCACTAATAGCCTGCTTTTTCATAGAAGGAGGAAAACCATCCTTAGCCTGAGTCTGTATTAAATGGAATAAGTGTGTGGTCATTTTCTTGTGAAGAACATCTCTGACGCATTAAGGGACAAAATGTCCTGACTGACCTTTGAAGTCATGTAACTTTAACTTACGGCCAACACATTGACTTTAAGAAAAGTATAATCTTTCCTACACTGCTAGTGCTATACATTTTATAAGGTCCCCCACATCACTTCACCATAGTTCCCTCTAGAAAATCAATGGGGCTAAAAATGCTTTGTCTTTTCAATAGGCAAATCGATTTTAACTTTTAATTTTTTTGTTTGATCAGTTTTTGTTCTTGCTTTATTCAGACACTAGAAGAGATGTTTATAAGGATGTATAGTTATCTTCTGATTTTAAAGTCAGGGATTATTTTTCTTCAAAGTTTAAGAAGGGAGAGACTTCTACTTTTCACAAAACCAGAAAGCAAGAACAGCCCTGGATCATTTTTCCTTGGAAACTACGTACCATGACTGAACACAATTTAAAATTCCATCCATTAGATAAAATTTCTGTTAAAAGTTCTATGCAAGAGCTTATTCTGGTCTTTTACCTAAAGGACAAGCTCCTTCACTAATTTTCAACCTTAGTTGAGTTACCTGACCTCTCTGAACCTCAGCTTCTCTACCTATAAAGGAGGAGAGATAACTGTCTACCCATAAAATTTTGATAAGTGTTAAACACTCAGATGTATGTAAGATGTTTAAGACGATCCTTGTTAGTCAATAAATATCTGGTGTTCTCTTTGTGAGTTCAGTATTCAATTACAGTTCATCTAGTCCTGAGGCTTCTATTGCTACCTTTAGGCATATGATGGACAAATATTTTTGCAGCCCTGACTCTCATGTTCTGGGTATTTATTCACTCCTTTAATACATATTTATTGAGTTTCTGCTAAGTGTCAGGTATCAGTCTGGGTGCTAGAATTAACAGAAGTGAACAAAACAGATAAAAAGTTCCATTATTGAGCTTACTTTAGGAAAACATTATAAGTAAGTAAACATATATGTAGTTTATTAGATAAGTGCTCAGGTTAAAAAAAAGAACCTGGAAGTGACATAGGACTTATTAAAAGATTTTAGACAAATGTTAAGAAGTGGAGCACGAATATTACAATTTTAGTCAGTGATCAAAAAAGGCTTTCATGGGAAGGCAACATTTTAGTGAAAGTGTGAAGGATATGAGGAAGCAAACCTTATGGATATTGGATTAATTTTGTTCTATATCACAGCACAATTTATTGAGCACCAACCACGTACCATGTACTTGACCATACCTCCGCCCCGCCATATGTTCAAATTTAATCCATCGTCTTCCCTCCCAAACCTATGACATCTGCACTGTGTCTGGCACCACTGTTCTTCGAATCACCCGAGCGGGCAATTAACTGTGTCATAGCTAATGCTTCCTTTCCATCCCCTGTCCACACACACACACCAACATCCATCTACTCAGCAGACAATTCCTACAAAATTTACCTCCACGATTCTTTCATGTCTATTCTGTTCTTTCCTGTTTCTGTTGATAACCAGTGTGTTTCAGACCCATGTTACCTTTACCTGGACTATTTTAATAACCAACTAGCTGGTGCCTCAAAGTCCAGTCGATGGCAGACAGTTCAATCTCCATAGATGTCAATGGGCTTGTAAGTTCACAGTTCCAAAGTCTTCAACAACTCAGTAGCTTAATAGTATCCAGGTTCTGGGTCAGCTCACTTAGATTCCCTGGGCCTTCCCATCATTGAAACAGGGTGGTTACAACATCCTATTCTTTCTGCACAGCCTCCAAGGGCAGAAAAGAGCAAGCCTCTGTCTCAGTGAAAACTTACACATTGCCATGATCCCCTGCAACAGCAAATAAACAGACTTTATTACCATGGTTGTGTCACATGTTTGCATGTGAGGCTTTTGGACTGACAACAAAAAATTTCTGCCAAACCCTCTTGTTGTATAAGCTTTGAGTACGACATTCAAGCCTTCTGAGATCTACCTTCCTGAGATTTTCTTTCTACAGTATGCTCTAGCCAGTGTGTGCTCTGAACTCTCCCATCGCCATGCCTTAGATAAGTTGTTCTCAATGTGTGGTCCAGGGACTAAGATATTATTTGCCTTTTTCATTCTCATTCTCACACAAATGTACAGTGGAGTTTTCCAGAGGCTACTTGATGTGTGTTATCTAACAGTTTCAATGCAGAAGCAGGCATTAGAATCTAGCATTCTTCTATTAAGCCAAACATTGAAGGGATTTTCAAAAATGCACACGTTGCCATTCTTATCACTAAATTTATTTTTAGAAAATATACTTATTTTTATAAAAATATGTTAATAATATGCACTGCATATATTAAATGAATTGATACAAATTTTTAATACCTCAGTTTTAGTTTCTACTATGATAAATATCAACAGATATAATTTGCATGAATAAAAACTCTTTGAGGTCCTCAATACTTTTTAAGATTATAAAGGGTTCTTGAGATCAAAAGGTTTGAGAAGTGTTGCCCTAGCCCAGATTACACAGTATCCTCTACCTCAAAGCTGTGTCCTCCATCACTAAACGCTTATCGCAAAAGACGTATCAAATGATCTTCCTCAGTCCTTAGAAGTAAGAGCTTATTCCACTGAATCCCAAATGCATTAGTTTTCTATTGCTGCAAAACAAATTACCCCAAAATTTATCAGCTTGAAACAATATTTATTAACTCATAGCTTGTGTTGGTCGAGAATCTGAGTGTGGCTTAGCCATGTGCTTCTGACTCAGGGTCCCTCCCAAGTCTGCAGGCAGGATGTCACGTGGGGCTGCAGTCATCTCAAGGCTCGGCTGGGGAAAGATGACATCCATGCTTACTCCAGTGGCTGCTGACAAGATATGGGTCCTTCTGGGCTCTTGGCTAAGTCCCCACACAAAATGGTAGCTTGCTCTTTACCTCAATCACCAGAGAAAGATTTCACGTGGGGGCAGGGGGGAGAAAGAGAGAGACACTGAAACCAGATCCTGCTGTTTGTGGGACCCAAGGCAAAAGGAAAACGTAAAGTCCCTAGTTCAAAAAGCAGGAAAAAGAATTCTATCAAAGGCTTTTTTCCTTTCTTCTGTTAGTCTCTTTCTTCAGTTGTCATGGTGATTTTTATTTGCTCTGTCATTCTGACTAGAGAAAGATTAAATTTTTTAATTATTAGCATGAATTTTACTGTTAATTTTTATATTGTACAAAGCCAGGTTAAATGCAAATGTAAGAACCTTACATTTGTATACAGAATCACTACACAATTGTACTTTGTAGCTTATACAGGCACATACATTTTGTTCTTTCCAGAACAGTAGAAACTGTTGCATAAAACTAACTCAACTGTTTTTAATTCATTACTTGATATTCACACATTATACCAACCCTTCAGTGTGCTGGTGAGTAAGCAAGGACTGAAAGGAAAAGGAACTATGGGTTGTCTTTTCTCTTTCTTATTAAGTCATAATTTTTAACACAAGTGGCTGGCTAATCCAGAAGAGTAGAGCAAAACAAAACAAAACAAACAAACAAACAAATAAAATATATATATACGATAGAGTTCCTTGGTCACTTTTGTTTCTTAGGATGCCATTGCCTTCTTCCTGTCTCCTAAGCAAGTTCTGGTTTGAAAGGAAAGGACATCTTGTCTGACTGTCAGGACCTCTACTTACTCAACTGCAGAAGTAGACCACTTACTCTGTACTTGCTTTGAGTCTCATGAATGCCTATGAATCACAGGTCCAGCAGAATCCTGTGCTGGTGGGGTATTGAGAACACTTATGTAGGAATGGGATGGCTAAGAAAGGAGGCAGACACACATATTGAACTTCCTCTTCTGCTCATGTGCACACTCCATTGTGTCACTGGACTTCACTTATGACATTCAGAGATAAAATTGCAGGTTGATAACAGCAGAAGATTAAACCAAATGCAAGCCCCTATGTGGACGGGTCACATGCCCATGAAGCCAGCCGTGCCCATCACTTAGGTGCTGGGTCCAACCCACGCTCACGTGGAGGGGATCACACAAGAGCATGAATACCAGGAGGTAGGGGTCATTAAGGGCCATATTAGATGCTTCCTACCTCATCCAATATTACTTTTCTCTTTGACTTGTTCCTTTCTCCCTTGTACTCTACAGTTATTCATGTGCATATTATCTTGGGTGCTGTACCTGATGGTAACCCCCTCAAGGACAAGGTTCCTCCCTGATGTCTATCCTGGCACTCCTTTGTCATATGCAACATGCAACACTTAGCAAGCACGGAAAGCATGCTTATGGAATGAGTGAAGGGATGAATGAATCAATGATGCAGTGGAAGTTTGATTTATATTCTGGTGGGTGGTCTTTGTGAAAAACAGTCACTGTGAGAAACTGACCTTCATATTTTCCTCAAGTGTTGCCAGATCTTATGACTGACTGCCTTTATGATTTCAGATTTTTATCTTTCCACAAACCACGTATTCTGATTTCTCTTCTTACCCTTTTGATGTGAACTGTCCTCTCTTCAAGCATAGGTTCTTTCTGACCTCTAAACAATCTTACTTAGGTTATTGTCATGGGTGAATTATTGTACTTGAGAAGAGAATTAATGATACAAAGGACAGCTGGAGCATATCTGGAGAAACTGTTCCATGAGCATTTACATTTTTATTTTGGGCCGCATCAAAATGGCAGGGGGAGCTACGCCCTTTTAATGGTTCGCACATGTGGTCAGGCATTGTGTGAGCAAATAATGCTTCCCAGAGCTTGTATTCAATTTTCAGAAAAAGAAAATAAAAATGAGCAGAAGCCTTTATAGATCTAAGCATTTTCTTCAGTTTTCTTCATTGGTCTATCCCACAATGCATAAGCTTTCACTTCCAGATCTGTTTCAAGGGTCTTTTATAATGACAGAAGCTAAGTCTTTGTTTCCAAGGAGCAGAATACAAAATGCATCAGTGTGCCATTTAAGAAGAACTATTCTGTCAGTCTTGTTTATGCACTCAAGATAATACAGTGTTTTTAAAAAAGGCTGGACCCAGCCTCTGCCTGTTTATGCAGTATAAACAGAAGCATCCCTTTTGACGTTATAAGGACAGGATGTGTGCTAATTTCACCAAGTAAAAGCCACTGCACTTGGCCATAGAAATCCTTGCCTAGAGCAGCCTTGCTGCTTCACAATATTATGAAAGTGCACATAAAGGATAATATGATGATGCACATCAAATATTAATGTGCAGTGACACACTGTCATCTATTACGGCAGCAAAGTGCTGGTACTGAGCCACTGTAGGGTTATGTCTTCCTTCACCTTTGCCTTCACACTTCAGCTTTCCCTCCTCCTTGTACATCCACACGAAGCAAAGCGCTCTGTACCCTTACCAGCAATTCCAAGGAAGTGCTGGCAGCACAGTAACTGGTGTCCTCATGGTGGTCTATTTATGTACGATACAACAACTATCAGCTGTGTGATCAAGAGAGGAATGGTATTTATTGTTTCAGATTTATGATGCTGTGAACTGAGCAAAAGTGAGAGCCACACAAGGCATTGGGAGAGGGGGGCAGAAGTTCACAGGCAATGTCTATTTATTTCTTTAGCAATTCTCTCACCAGCATTTTAGCGATAAATGCATTGCGTTTTTATCATGTTTCATGTAAGAATGCATGAATAACCAGGCAACATTTCAACTCTGCAGTTTAGAAATAACTGTTGATTAAATAGTTCAATCACGTATGTATTTTTCTCTTTGTACAAAGCTACAGAAGCAGCTGTGCTGCAGCCATGCACTGCATTCACACGTTCCTCCTCCCTCCTGCGTATCACACCCCCTCAAGCCGGCACCTATCCCATATCCTGCTTCATTTTAGACTAGTACCACCCCTAGATAGGAAGGAAACGCTAGGAATCTGTTTATGCATTTCTAAATCTTCCAATTTAAAAAGATAGATGCCAAAAATCAATGTATTGCTTCCAGACAGATTTTTCTATTACTGTGGCACAACTTCAGATCTCTTCCCAGAGAAAATGCAAGTAATGAATTTTATACCCCATGAAAATATGCTGAAGCAGGAATTTTGCTTTTCATTACAGAGAAAAACATTACTACCCTTTATCACTGTGCCTAAGTTTCACCAACTTCTTGGATTTGAACTGCACTGTTTTCCATGTCTTCCCCATCCAGCAGTTTGTTTTTTTTCAACAAAATGAAAGACCTTCCTGTATGTTGAATTTCGTCCTCCGATAAGACCTTACCCAGCACCAGCTTAACTAGTAACCTCACACTTGATCATAGGCCCATCCCTCAACATCCCTGCTGAATAATTCAAAAGCTCAATAGAAATGCTTTAAATTGAAATTGAACCACCATTAACAGTCCTATAAAAGTAGGCATCATTCAATCAAAACAACCATCAGCACTCTCTTAGTCACCAACTCAACGCCTGACATAGTTAGAAGTCTGGATTTCTCACTGACTGCCAATGCATTTTCTCCAGATCAGTTATTTAGTCCTGACTGAGTAAACTTCTGATCACTTCCCTTCATCTGGACATTAGTGTATTTCCTTTACATTAGGCAATAGTATACATCAGTCCTTCCCTCTTTTTTCAGGCCTCTCTGCTCCTCATTAATTTTGTCACAGGCAACCAGCTAGATCTGCCCCCTGTGGTTACCGGAAATTATCCATGCAATGAACTTAATTTAGAAAACTCAGCTGCATTAAGAAGTGGCAACATTATTCTTTTCCGAGTCCCATGAATGTTTACTTTCACACTAAAGCCTCTCAATGGTCACTGACAAAGAAAAAGACACTGAATTTAAAATCTTTTTTGCAGAAGCTATTGGACAACTAATAAATAAATCTGAGATTAGAGTCTAAATTAAGTGCTTAAAAAAAGCAAAACTGTGGCATCCATCTTCCTTATCCTTAATGTGGAAAGACACATATAAAACATTGACCATATACTCTCAGGGTATATATTTTGAAACTTGTGTCTTTAATATTAGAAAATATTAAACACAATTTACAATCTGCTACACACAATTTACAATAGGTGAATTCTAACTCAAATTTTCAAGTTTTGCTGTAGGATAACTGTTTTAAAGTTCTGTTCAAGAACTGCCAGTGTTCTCCACATGCCTAACACAGCTCTATGCAGTATGACACTAACATAAGAAAGCATTCCGCTTAATTTGATACATTTCACAGATTCTCTTTGATTTTACTCTTGAAAAGACAAGAACCTACCATATTAATAAGTAAATATATAATAAAACACTGAAGGGCACTCATGATTTTTTTATAGACTACAACCTTATGCTATATTTAAATTGAAATAATGTGCTAGCTTATTATAGCTTGTTGACTTAATGCAAATTTTAGCAAAATGAAGAGCAGGAAGTATCCATAAAATAGAATTCCAGTTTACTGTTTATGATAAATCAACCATGGAAAACCCTCATGTATGGGAAATATATTCAAAATTATCCCACTAATAAAGAAATATGGGGACTTCCTAGGTGGCGCAGTGGTAAAGAATCCACCTGCCAATGCAGGGGACATGGGTTTGAGCCCTGCCCTGGGAAGATTCCACATGCCACGGAGCAACTAAGCCCGTGCGCCACAACTACTGAGCCTGTGCTCTAGAGCCCATGTGCCACAACTATTGAAGCCCACATGCCTAGGGCCCATGCTCCACAACAAGAAAAGCCACTACAATGAGGAGCCTGCGCACCACAATGAAGAGTAGCCCCCGCTCGCAGCAACTAGAGAAAGCCCGTGTGCAGCAATGAAGACCCAACGCAGCAAATAAATAAATTAAATAATAAATAAACAAACTTATAAAAAAAAGAAATATGGGAATATTGTGCTTTGGCAATAAATACATGCATGAGACATATTTGACTGTCACAAAGTATATCTGTGAGCTGGTCATGCTTTGGTCCCAAATTCCGCCCCTCTGTAGTGTTCTTTCACAGAATTTCAGAGGAAAGACTCTGTTTAATATTAACCTTTCTTTAACATTCTCTTAATTACTTTGAAATGTGTGATTATCTTTAATCAATGAGAGTTGTTAGACCTTCCTCCAACAAGTACAGTTTGTCCCAAATTCATGTAATCTAAGGATAATAGAAACACTACTAAAAAGATTATAGATGTGGTGAGGGGAAAGATCTCCCAGTTTAATATTGTGTCCAGCTAGCAAAGCTAATGAACCTTTTCCCCACTAATAAAACAACTAGAAATATAGATAGAGATAGATAGATAGTAAATAGATAGATAGGTGATAGATAGATAGATAGATAGATGATAGATAGATAGATAGATAGATGATAGATAGAAGATAGATGAGAGATAGATGATGATAGATAGATAGATGATAGATGATAAACAGCTAGTTTTTAAACTTTCAAAACCTGCAGATATTTTACTAACTAAAAAACCAATAAAACTGAATTTTAAAATGCGATCAACAGCTACCAATTCTTTGCCTGCAGAAACAAACCCCTACATTCAGCCTGTTTTGAAAAACATAAGGACAAACCAGTCAGGAAACTGGGCGGCCTTCTCTATACAGGTCAGTGATGCTTTTGCAGGAAGCCAGAATGCTGCTGCCCCCCTCTTCTTTCCCATGATCACCTCTCTCTCTCTCTCTCAACATGCAGGCAGAAACTACAACTCCTAGAATTTAATTCGGCAAGAAGTGAGGTGTGCCTGGCGTGGGTGTAGTCCCCACAAGAAAAGAATGCCACCAGCAGAGGAAGCGGGCATATAGAGAGGGCCGGGGATGCTGGGCATATCCATTATTGTTGATTTTCGTGTCTGAATCTATTCAAAGTGTCAGAGGAACGGTAGGAAGGCTGACTCTTTTAGATAAAAGCCTAGGCACTGGACACTGGACTAGGAAACGTGGCCATCAATCCGGCACTCAAATGTAGACATGAAAAAGGAGTCCGTAGATGCGGAAAAGGGCAGGGAATAGGGTAAATCATAATCCACACACCTTGCATATTGGCAAACAGGTTTAGGTAAATCCGGTCATGTTCTAAAGACGAATAAGCAAGCCAACACACTAACCAAAAAAATTTCCAACATCTTATCTATTTTTCATACTCTGTAGCATAGGGAAATCCAACATAATACTTAATGTGCTCATTGGGAGATATCTACATCATAGGGTTATTGTAATGAGATCAAAAATATAATGCATCTAAAGCATTTGGCTCCTGGCAAGTAGTAAATCCAATAAAGAGTATTATTATTGATAATAATAATAAAAGAGGTAATAAAAAATTACTTTCTTGAGTGTAAATGAACAATCCCCAAAACAACTGAGTACAGATTAGAAGAAAAAATTCCCAGACAGAATCAATGAATTAGTAAATACATGACCACTCCAAGTCATATCATGAAAAATGTTTTTAATCATAAAAATAGAAAAAAAACAACCCTGACAAACGTCCAGGTAGAAAGAAGCAAGTTACTTACTCCCTCAAAAGGACTCAATAAAAAAAAAAAAAAATAGCACTACTATGAATGTTACAGAATTCAGGATATTTTATAGGGATAAGACCTTATGCATTTGTGCGAGCTGCTGAAGAAGTAAGAAGACGGCTGCTTCTGTATCTGGTGTTGGCCTGTTGGTGCTATGGGTCAGCAGGGGCATGGGTCAGGAAGAAAAGCTGGGAATGAGGTAAGGAAGAGAGCAAGGACCAACTGGAACACACATCTGCCTCTCACAGCCTCCAACCTCAATGACGTGGGTGACTTGCAGAAGAAGCTGTTACCTTTCGTTATGGAGCTGCACACCCACTGGCTCAGGACTCAGAGAAACTGATGGGGAAAATCTAGTGGGAGGTTGAGATGCTGCAGCCTCCGCTGCTGCCCCACAATAATGAAGTGAGGTAGCAACAGATCAGCAACAATCAGTGTGGCCTGCAACTGTTCCTGGTGCCTTCTATGAACCTTCACAGTAGAATGGCTGCTGCTTTACTTCCAGCGATTCTCTTGTGGCCCAGAACCAATGCAGGAAAGCAATTTCTGGGAAATGTAATTCCATTTTTATTCCAGTAAATTTCATGCAATTCCAGTTTATGTACCTGCAAAAGAACAAAATGAGAATGACCTCAGACTTCTCCTCTGCAAATTAAAATTCCAGAAGACAATGGAACAGTAACAACTGAATTAGGAGAAAAATAAGCTATGAGCTAAGGATTTAGTTCCTGTGTTAGTTATATTTTTCTTGTTTGAAGACATCTGTCATCTTCAGCTCACTCAGATTTTCAAAATGTTCTTAGGCCTCCCACACCCTCATCTGCCACTGTTCTTTCTCTGTTTACAATCCTTTTCCAATAACTCAGTGTTACCATAGATGATGATGCTCCTGGGGCAGGTCTCCAAATTTCACACTTCTCCTTGTGTCTTGTCACTCCTAGGTATGGTACACGGAGGCCTGAATCTTAGACTAATAAAATGTATCTTTCTGTCTTTTCTCTCCATTTCATGTTCAGCCACAGTTATCCTTTAAACCAGCTTCCAGTGTCTATGGTTCTTTCAATCAGCAGCCCAGGTTTACCATAAAATTGGTAGCTGAATAGACAGTTTTTAAATCATCCAAGCTTTGGTCATCAACAAAATCCCAGGCCCTCTTGAGCAATTGCCTTTTTTAAAAGATTTATTTAATTTTTTAATTTTTATTTATTTTTGGCTGTGTTGGGTCTTCGTTGCTATGTGCAGGCTTTCTCTAGTTGCGGTGAGCAGGGGCTACTCTTCACTGAGGTGCTCAGGCTTCTCATTGTGGTGGCTTCTCTTGCTGCAGAGCACGGGCTCTAGGTGCCGGCTTCAGTAGCTGCTGTGCACAGGCTTAGTTGCTCCATGGTATGTGGGATCTTCCTGGACCAGGGATTGAACCCCTGTCCCCTGTATTGGCAGGTGGATTCTTAACCACTGTGCCACCAGGGAAGTCCTGAGTAATTGCCTTTTTGATCCCAGTTCCTGCCCTGCTTTTCTTCATGTGATTGTTAAACTTTGTTTCCCAGTTTGTCACCATATTTACTCCACAAATTATAGGTATCTATAATATATGTTTGCTTTTGTCTTTTCATCAATTAACCTAACGTATATGTTACATACTGAATTTTAGGAGGAAAAAACTAGGACTTTCATTCCCTTCAAATTAAAATAAATGCAATGCATCAGCAAGACGCCACTAATTAAATCTCCCCCTTTTAAAACAACAACAACAAAAATACAGTATAAATCAATTTTATATGGTCTTTGTTTGTAATACGAACTTTGATTTATATAATATTAGGGCTTAGCTCTTTCTTTGGTGTCATTTGGGAGCTATATGGAAGCTCTTCTTACCTAGATTTGAATAGTTCTGACTGCCCACTGGTAATAAGCAAATGACAAATTCGTTTCACTTTCTACAGGTGAGCTCAATTAACAAAAATATCCTTAAAATATTTATATCCTCCAGGCAAACTACCCTAGGTAATCAGCCTGGAGTCCCCATCCTTGCTTGCTGCTCGCCTTGGGGCTAACCCCGCCACCAGGAAAGGGCTCACTCTCCTTGACCCTGCCCATCTGAAGCAGATTCCCAGAAGGCCCTCATTTAATCCATTTTTCAGACCAGACTTTGAGAAACACTATTGTGAAAGAGGATTTATGGTATATTTGCCGGCTGATCAACAGAGGATAAGAACTGTTTAGTCTGCTTTGAAAAATGGAAGTTCTCTGGGCACACAAAACGTTTCATCTGTTTTATCCTTCAGCTTTTACCATATACTCTCATTTTTCTTTCTCTTCAAAAATTTTTTCTTAATTTCTATACTTCTTTAAAGGAGTAGAGAATTCTGCAACCTTCAATAATCAAAATTTCTTTTTCTTCCCTTGACATCCTGCTGCACCCTGCCTCTTCTAAGAGTCCTATGATCAGTCCTCCTGGAAAGTGCCTGGTGAAATAAAGGGAAGTTAGTAAGCAACGCTTCCAGTCCCAGAGTAGGATTAGTGCAATAATGTAGAAAGAAAGACGGCAGAATTTAATTCTTAAAATGCTTTTTCAACAACTTGAAATGATCAGAAAATAAGAAGATAAATGCTTAAAAATACTGTTTAATAGATAAAGGATAGTTGAGTATTATACATTTGAGAGGTCACTTTAAAATGGAACAAAAGTTAAAAAAAATAAAACAAGACACTTATTTTGCCCTTTAAGTGTTAGCATACAATTCAACATACTGTTGAGAGCGCAGGGATGGTTGCAAGTCAAATTAAGGTTATGTTATAATTAATATCCTGAATTGTTAAGGAGAAGCAAAGGTGAAGTAGAATGCTTTTTATTCTTATTTTCGTTGAAATCTTATTAAAAACTTTTAATGGACTGCAAACTAGAGACCATCTTCAGGGTCTCAAGTTAGATTAGATGTGCAGCCATCAATAGTATCACTTAACATAAAGCTTTTTGACAATAACTTCCCCAACGCAGACATGGGCTGATGTGTTTTCTATCTTCTTTGTATTTCCTTTGCTCTTTCAGAGTAAGTTTTGAGCCCAAACAATATAAAATATGATCATCATAATCAACCCTGATTCTGAAATACAGCTGAAAAATCTCTGGATTATAATTTATATTCAAAAAAGAAAAACTAGTAAATAAATTTAGCATTTTAATTCAGTGGTTCTCAGTCATGCTTAAATGCTTAAGCACCGGAAAATTATGACATTCTTTCCAGATTTCCATGAAATAATGATATTTTAATTGAGTTGAAAGAATTAGGAGGAAATTCACCTGCAGAAATATGACAGCTTGTATGTGTATGCAAGTGTCTACACGTAGAAAGTAATGATTCATAACATATTTGAGAATTAACACATGCAAGGTTTGTCTCATTTCTTATGTGCTCTTGGCTTATTCATTTTGTCAACTTACAGCAGCACATGCCACTAGTCAAATTGAAGCAATGAAACAAAAAAAAAATGGAGGAGTGTGGGGAGAAAAATTTACAAATCAGAAAAAAATCTCTGTTTTTCTTAAGGAATTGGAAAAAAAGCTGTTATTATTTTATTTTAGTGGCAGAACATCTTGGTTGAGCTCCCAACAGAATTGTTTCCTAGAAGCATAGTATGAAACCTACTATTTTAGTGTGTATTTGTTCAGACACATTTCCAAAAGAGAACACTTTATATGAGCAAGCAAAAATAGCATAATTACACCAAGTTTCTTCACGTTATGAAAAGTGAAGTCCTTTAAAATAATTCTCATCATGTAAAACCAATTCCCCATGTAATATTCTGATCATTTGGAACACAATTTATGTATTATTCTAATTATTTGACTAACCTTGTCTGTCCTATTGAATCACTACCTAACAACTTCTCAATGCCTTCTATTCTTAGAAAAGAAAAATGTTCAGACTTTAATATAGATATACTATCATGAAAAGCCAATGCAAAATACAAGAACTCTGAAGAGAAAAAAAAACAATATTTATAAATGCAATATCTTGTGCATGTTATAATCATCATTTCAGAGGAAGGAAGCAATTCTAAAAACAAATTTTCAAAGCTATTTTTACACTAACAGTATTTTTTTCTAAATGTACACCCATTATGGTAGAGTTATCTTTTCCTTCCTTAAGTTCTGAATTGTCAAAGTTAATTTCCTGGTATGCAATGTACCTTTGTATTTTGTTATTTAAACTGTTTAGCTAAAGTTAGATTAGAGTGCCCACTTATTTATACATTTGAAGGCACTGTGAGCTGAAAAGGCAAATTCTGTATAACATATCCGTGTGAAGATCTTCCCAGCACTTCCAACAATGATTCTAACAAAGTGTGTTCAGTAATGTGTTAACACCTTTTATGCTTTAAGAGTTCTAATAATAAAAGTTTTAAAAAAGGTATCATCCACTTTGGCCGACTCCCTTATACTGAAATCAAATAGCTGGCAGGTGATCATTAATATAAAAAAGAACTCATTAAATGCAAAATTTCGGAATAGTAATAGTAACCATCTCTACAGTGACAAGTAGTGAAATATCAGTCTTCTAGATATTTATTTACTTTTGTTTTATTTATACTATAATTTATTGATGCAAATAAAACAAAAATAATTAGCATAACAATTTCACCAGTGTTTTACTTCCAGAAGAATTCTTTCCAAGAATATTTTGCCGTAAAATGAATACCAAGCATTATAGTGATGTTGTGTGAATGTGTGTAAGGGAGAGTAACAATATTATGTAATAATATTACTATTATTGCACTTAAAGGAATTGGTTTGATCACATAGATTCAGTGAATTAAGAATAAGATTTTAGAGTATCCTGGCTACTTCCTAAGTGCAGCAAAGTTAATTTGCCACCTTAAAAAAAAATACTGCAAATAAACCAAAAACATAATCTGTCCAAATTCACAGAAAAACTGTAATTTTGCCAGTTATGTTTTTCAAATTCATGATTTTGAAATGTTTAAATACTTAATTATACTTTTGCTGCATGAAAATATATTGGATCAAAGTTTCGCACAGAAATCATCAGTGGACTTGAATGGGGAAGGGCAAAAGGCGAGAACGGAAAGAAAAGGTCTAGCACTACTCCCCGTCTCCCCCCATCTGGCACTGCCAAGCTGCAGGATGCCAATTCAATAGGGCAGAGTCAATCAAATCCCCTTTTAAATAATGATTGAGGAAAATAAAATGAGAGGAAGAAAAAGACAAGTACACTAGATTAAATGCTCAAAGATAAGCGGGGATAAATGAAAAATGCTTGCAAAACTGAGAAGGAAGGAGAACCAGGAAGTGGATATTTATGGCATCTTAATGTGTAAGAGTAAAAAGAAACCAAGTATACTAAGGATAAGCTAAAAGCAAAGAGAAAATGTTGAACTACTTTAACTTTTTGTTGAGTAAAAAGTCCAACACAGTTACATAGAATTTTTTTTTTTTCTGGCTCTCTCAAATGACTTTACCAATCAGAAAGAATATCTGTTTATTGACAGAGAATAGAAACCTAAGGCTTAGAGAAACTAAAGCTGCCTCTAACAGAGGTTACATTTTTACAGGCTCCAATAGAAGTTATCATCCTCATAGAATCCAATAGTGCAAATACCCACACCCCGCGGCCCCTGAGTCCCATGCGTCCATCTGTCAAGAAGCCAGATGAACTTGTCATCTTAGGTAGCAGTGAGGAAAGTGAGGAGTAGGTTTGGTGAAAGATTAGAGTAGGAGGTGAGAGAATATCAATCCTGACTCCTAGGCTTCTGGCTTTCCCACTTGGTTAATGTAGGTGCCAATTACCGAGGTGGGAAAACTGAAATAGAAGTAAATCTCTGGGAAAAGAACAAGAGTTTAATTTCTAATGTTAGTGGATGGTGCCTATGAGGCACCCAAGTGGGTGTGTCAAGTAGGCAGTTGGATTCTAGCCTTTGAATTCTAGTGGATGCTAGGCTGGAAAAACAAATTTGAACTTGTCAGACTGAGTAGAAGAGATTGCCTAGAGAAAGACTTTAAAGAGAGAAGAAAGGGGAAATTAGGACAGCTTTGAAGAGCATCAACTTGTAGAACGTGAGAGAGAAAGAAAGGGACGTTGAATAGGCTGAGAAGGGGAGCCAGAGAAGTATGAGAGAAACCAGGGAAGGATGCTAACACGAAAAGTGAAAAGAGGCAAAGAGCGGTCAACAGAGCGAATGCTCTAACAGGTGTAATCAGGTCACTGAGGCCTCATCATTTCTCCTCTGTATGATACATGGCCTTTGAACTGACCTCCCTGCTTCCGGTCCCAGTCTTTCCAGTCCATTTCCATTACTCGTTACTCTTCTGCTTCCATTCTTCACAGCTGTCTGAGCCATCACAGCAAAGTTCTGTGTCCTTAGCAGGTCACAGATCTGCCTCAGGATCTGGCCCCACTACCTCTTCAGCCTCACTGTACTCCTTTTCTGGCACACCGGGACCTCCAGGTCTACTAAGCCCCTGCAGCTCCTTGACCAAGGCTTCATGCCTTTGCTCTTGGGCACAAACTCTTTCCTCCTGCTTGAAGATTTGTCTCTCACATCTGTGCCTGACCATGTCCTACTCAACCTTCATTCCTCCTTTAAGAAGCCTGGACACTCCACCGTGCCCAAGCTCAATTAACCTCTCAGCCTTGCCTCTGCATCTAAATCAGCACTTTGTGATTAATATTTGTCCCTTGCTCTTCTCTCTAGGTAGTATCCTATTCACCTTTGTATCCCAAAACCAGTGCTTCCACACGTTACACGTTCAGCACAGGTCTACTGAGTAAAAGACTGAATGAACGAGTACACCAAAATTCTGCCTTTTGTCATTTCTTCAGAGCTTTTTGCCATGCTGCTTTATTGTCACTTATGTGGAAGATGTAATATTTAGGAATGTTAAAGAAAATGTAACTTAGTGTCTTTTTTTCTCCCTCCAGTTGAGGAAAGCACCTTTTGGACTCTGAATCTCTTTCATTGGCTGAAAAAGAGAAATGTCCCAATTTCACTAGACTTCTAATAACTAGCTTGTAAAAGAACATGGGGGGAAGTAGGAAAGACTCTGAGATGCACTCACAGGGTCCTAGGTATATTTCATGGATTGCGAGCAGGGTCTCGGGCTAGGAGGCAGTTTTAGGGTCTCACGGTTCACGGCTCAGCTGATGAGGCAGGGGAGTAAAATGATGTTAGTTATTTGATTGACTGCCATACGCAGATAGTTACCGAAGAGTTTTGGGTTACCATGGTCAAACTGCACTGTTCAAAGTGATTCCAAGAGTAAATGACCCTTAACCAATATAATCTAATTATGAATTGTTAATAAACAAAGGTAGATATGGGGTTCACTAGGTAATTAGACTAGGCTGAATGGAAATGAGAGTCATCCCATTCACTTCTCTGTAGCCTGATACCTCTGTATATGTCTAATAATTTTTTTCTAACAGAGTTAATTGAAGCATATCTCAATTCTGTCATCTTTGGTCCATGCGTACGTTCTTTCTTATGATATGGCCACCATTTCAAAAATTGGTAGCATCATCACTCTCCATTTAAAGTAGTCTTTAGAATTTATAGGTTAAAAGTGAGTATTTTCCTGTGTGACTCAAGGCCTGGTATAGATATATTGGCTCATTTCTTACAGTCCTTATATTTAGCCGACATTCATTTTCAGTGTCTTGTCCTGTGAAACTTTTCATTATCTCGGCAAGCATGCACTGCAGTTAGGTTAGGCTGACACGGTGATTGCTTGAACTGTGGCACTGTGTTATGATATAGTGAGACAACAGCAACATTTTGTGACACTGGCATTATGCTTTGAGGGAAAGAGGACGGACCCGAGTCTCTCAAGCTAACTGACAGCTCTGGTTCCACTTTCTTGAATATGATACCAAGTAAAATGGTGTGTACCTTCTCATAGAAAGGAGCTGTCTTCTAAATGTCACACTTATTGTTCAAAAGGTTTGAGCTGCTTATTAAGTGAACACCATTGTTTTCTGCATATACACTATTCTTTTAAAAATACAGTAGTCCTTTTATTTAGTGCAGATTTTTGAATACGATTCCTTCAAAGTGTATGATATTTAACAGGCTTGTGTTTTCTGCTATCTAAAAATATGACCAAAGGATGATCATTTTTTAGCCTTTAAAAAACAGACTACAAATTGTGCAATTTAACCACCGTTTTGGTCTTTAAACATAAATTCTTTCAAAGGGGCACACATATTGCAGAATATGTAGCCAAATGGAACAAGTTCAGAATTAGCATCTAAAACCCTATAACCATTTTAGTCCTTACCAGCTTGGCAAAGAAAGCATCAGTGACAGCCTCAAGAATCCCATGCAACCATTTTAATGTCCCTCTGTCAACAAAAACATTCCAATGACAAGTCACAGCTATAAATTTTAGATTTAATTTTTATAAATCATTTTTGTAGGGAAAACTTTATAGAGCAACATATAGTCCAGTCCCTAATATTAAGTAACCACCACTCTAACAGCACGCTGTCTGCCCGTGCACAGCATATGTATCAGGAAAGCAAAAGAGAACTGCTGCCTAAGAAATCTTGCTAAGCAAAGGGAGCTGCTGTCTGCTTTGCTTTCCTTATTACCCACACATACTGCAGAGCATACCCTCTGACTAGTGGTCTTCAGAAACCATAGTCAAAATAAAAACAATGCCTGGGAAAAGGCGAAAATCTTTCACTCCAAAATGTGTATGCAATATTTAACATGTCTTCTGATTCCAATTCATGATTTAGTAATAGCTGCATATAATATAAGCCATAAATTGATACACATTTTTCTCCTTGTTCTATCTAAATATTTGAATCTACAGAAAGCACTTTCAACCTGTACAGGCCCATCTATTCAGTTTTCAGTAGCTGCTGCTGCATCTTTGAAATGAAATAGATCTGTTGATACAAGTATAATTGGAAGTCAGATCAGAATGATCAAATGATCAAATTACTTAAATTAGACACACTGAATTGCTTAAAGGTGAAGAAACTGCTTGATTGGCAAAGGCTTACAGCAGACAGTAAATTTCAATCATTTTCTACCTCTGCAGTAAACACTGACTCATATTTTGAAGGATGGGTGATATAAAGGATAGTAATATCAAAGGTTGGTACAAATTAAATAATCATTACAAGAAACAAAACTGATTGAGATTTTGTTCAGAATAAGAAGATTCTGACAGATAGGAAGTCTAAACAATTTTGAGCATCTCAGTGGGAAAAAAAAAAGATTGAAATGATGTAATATGGATTTCAATGCCCTAAATGTACATAGATAATGAAAAGGCAAATTGTATACACTGCATGTAGCCAGGGACTGTCAAACTGTGGGGACTTTCACCATTCATACTGATTATCGGACACTAATCCTTGGGACACAAAATCCATCATCATGTTTAAAATAATCTAGTCCATCTAACAGGGTGATTTGGTCCATTTTCTTTTTGGTAATTAAATACCAAAATGTCTAATAACTTGTACATGGTAAGCACTTCATTTATTCAGCAAAGTATTTATTGCATATCCACTACAAGCTAAGCATTTAACAAAAACTAATAAAAATTTGTTGTACAAAAGAATGAAGAAATGCTTTTCTTGAGAACTGAAGCAAAATAATACGAATTCATCAATTAACTATAGAATTCAAATCAAAACTTGGTCTAAACCACTAAAATATAAGCATATTTTTAAGTCAGAAATATACTCATTTATTTACTCATGTATTCAACAAATATGTATTTAGTGTTTATTAGGTGCCAGATATTGTTCTAGGCCTGAAGAATATAACAATGTACAGAACAAAGTCTCTTTCTACACGCAGCATGTATTGAAGTGGAGAAAACAGACAATTTTAAAAAATCAAGTATGTGATATAATGTCAGGATTCAGAAATGGAAGTGCTGATTTTGATAGGGTAGTCGGGGAAGGCTCCTCTGAAAAGGTCATATCTGAGTCATGCAAATATCTGATTTAAGAGCACTCCAGACAGAGGGAACAGTAAGTGAAAAATCCTGGTGGCACAAGCATATTTGATGTGTCCACAGAAGAGTAGAAAGTCCAGTGTGGTTGGAGCATGGAAAGGGCAGAAAAGACTGATAGGAAATGAAATTGAATAGGTAGCCAAGGGCCAGATCATGTAGGGCCTCATAAACCATGGTAAGAACCGTTGAATTTATTCTACGGTCCGTGGGAAGACTTTGCTGGGTTTTGAGCAAGGAAATGATTTGATCTTGTTTACATTTTTAAAGCATCACCCTGGCCGTTCTGTGAACTGACTCTAGGGAGGCAGAGTAGAAACAGAGAGAGCAATTCAGAGGCTTGTTCATCTCCCTGGTGATGTAGAATATACGTATACTCATCTTTAGCTGTTTTTTAATTCCTAGCATTTTAGTGTCCTAATTCTGGATTAGCCTCTATTTTTTTCTACGTCAGAGAAGAGAATTTTTCATTTCTATCTACTTTTACTGATTTTTCTATACTTTGTCTTTCCAATTTATATACTGAAAATTTTTCTCAGTATAATGTTTTAAATCTCTTATGATCCAAGTTACTCTCTGACCTATATGAGTATGAATACAAAGCTAAAGTCACCTCAGTTCTTTCCAGATATAAATATATTTTTAATTATATTGTTACTTTTTTTAAAAAATTTATTTATTTATTTATTTGCTATTTATTTTTTTATTGGCTGTGTTGGGTCTTTGTTCCTGCACAAGGGCTTTCTTTAGTTGCAGAGAGTGGGGACTACTCTTTGTTGCGGTGCTTCTCATTACCGTGGCTTCTCTTGTTGCGGAGCACAGGCTCTAGGCGTGCAGGCTTCAGTAGCTGTGGCACACGGGCTCAATAGTTGTGCTTGTGGGCTCTAGAGTGCAGGCTCAGTAGTTGTGGCACACAGGCTTAGTTTGCTCCATGGCATGTGGGATCTTCCCGGAACAGAGCTTGAACGTGTGTCCCCTACATTGGCAGGAGGATTCTTAACCAATGCACCACCTGGGAAGCCCCTATATTGTTACTTTTGATTAGAACTTTACATTTAAAAACAATTTTTTGTTTTAGAAAAACCCTAAATTTAAGAACCGACCAGTTTACTTATTTAGGGCTAGCATGTTATCAGGGAAAATAGAGCTTAAACCCCAATTCATGTTCAAGGGCCCCCTGACTGATACAACATCTGGATGAGTAATGAAAGCATCCTGTATGGTTTGCTGGCATTGGTCTCTTTGGTGCCTTGATATGAGTCTGATCATGATCTCAGCAAGCCCCAAGTCTGCCTGCCTGACAACTGTCAAATCTCAGTAGATCACTTGTGAGTAAGAAATGTATAGAATACATGTTATTTGGTGGCATAAACAGAAGTTATCATCCAATGATCTTAAGATCATTGCTTAAGATAGAAGACTGACAACTTATGAAAGGGATTCATAGAATGGGTAAGGATAAATTAAATCCCTAATATAGACTGTATATAATATATAGTCACAATAGAGTTAAAATAAAAATATTTCCAAGTTTCAGATAACTTAGCCACAGTATTTGTTATAGTCAGTAACTTGTTAGTTTCATGAAAATGATTTTTCCTCTTAGAAAAGTTCAAAATAATTTTTTTACAAAACATAATGTGTTCCTGTAGTGGCCACTTACTATTACTGAAAGAAAAGTCCACGTTTGATTATGCAGCTTAAAAAACCTTCTGAGATGAAGCCAAGAGCAGGACCATTTTGCACAGCCATGCTTAAGAACAGAAATGCGGACATTTTAATTAGAATAAAAAGAATAACACTGTTAGCAAATAACTCTAGCATGAAAAGATAAATGAAAGCAGAAGAATTCAATGTGGCTTTATGCATGTTGCAACATGTACATTTATCTAAAATCTATAAATTGAGTTTGTTCCTACTGTGTTTGAGAGTACAAGTAGATTCATCTCTCATTTCGTATACTGTCTCTGCACATAAGTACACCTTATACACAATATATTAAAAAAATGTTTTTCTGCATTTTCCTCAAGAATTTTGAACCTTTCCATGTCCTAAATAGCCAGCTTCTCTGCTAAATGGTAAGCTCCATGAATGGCAGGGAATTCTTCTCCTAAGTACTGTCGGCTGAAAAGAATGCACAACCTGAAAGTGGAGAATTGTGTGTTATTCGGTGGCCTTACTGAGGACTGTGGCCCAGAATAAGCCTCTCAGATCACTCTGAGGAATGGTTCCAAAGAGGCAAGGGAAGAGCCAGGAAACATAGGAGTTTTTGCTGAAAGAAAAAACATTAAAAGATTACTGCCGATCACCAAAAAACAAAAAGCAAACAAACAAACAAAAACCCAGCCATCTCAAGTTAATGACTGTAGTGGCTTTCTATGTATGGGAAGATGCAAGAGTCTGGCTTTACTGAAATTATTCTTTTGAGATGCATCTTAACCATCTAGGGCCAGTATCTTGTTTCTCTCCACCCTGAATTCCAGTCAGGGCGCACCAGTCGGGGCAGCTGCAGTGGCTGATGGCTTGATGGTGACAACATTAGTTGTTTATCGGAATGGCAGGCAACATTGTTGGATTACTGAAATGGCAGGTAATGTTTTTTGTCCACAGTACTTAGATTGTATATTTGGCTTAAGTATTTAAAGAGAGAGAGAGCAATACAGAAAGAAAGGTCAGGAAGAAGTGAAGGACAGAGATAACAAGGACTAGAAAAAATGGGAGTAGGAGTGAATGAACTCATTTTTAACATTACTCAGTATGATAATATTCTTAGAATTTCCAACAATGTGTAATACTTCTGGAAAAGCAGATAAATAAGCTAATGGTTTCTATATTTTGAAAATTACATGAAGTTAAAAATTATTAAAAATCTATAGGACAATGCCAACTATCTCATCTTTAAAACAGAATATACTGGAGATGTTATCTGCTAACAGTTTCTTTTTTTAAGCATAAAAAAAAAAAAGTGAAACGTTAGTCTTGTACTTCCAAACATGGCAGAAAAAAACTCAATTATAGATTTTAGATAAATATGCATGGCAAATAGTTCTTTTATCCAGTTGATCAAAGCTTATTTGCAGTTGATTAATTAGGTGTAGGTGGAGAGGTAATGTAGTGATGGCCAGCCTGGAATGGACTAGACCAATTTAATACAAGATGAAGAATGAATTCTTCATGAGCACAGGAAGCAACAGAACCTGCTATGCACCAAATATCCATGTGAAGTTATTTTCATTTATTCTCCACTCATACCCTCAGACAGCCTTTAGAGGTAGGTGTTATTATGAACTAGGAGTTATTTTCCACATTTTAGGAATCAGTCAAGTAACTTGCAAAACTAAGATTTTTAACTCAGTGGCATATGATCCTGCAATCCCACTCCTGGGCATATATCCAGAGAAAACTATAATTCGAAAAGACACATGCACCCCAATGTTCATTGCAGCACTATTTACTGTAGCCAAAACACAGAAGCAACTTAAATGTCCATCAACAGAGGAATGGATAAAGAAGATGTGATGCATATATACAGTGGAATATTACTCAGTCATAAAAAAAGAATGAAAAAATGCCATTTGCAGCAACATGGATGGACATAAAGATTATCATATTAAGTGAAGTCAGAAAGAGAAAGACAAATAACACATGATATCACTTGTATATGGAATCTAAAATATGACACAAATGAACTTATCTACAGAACAGAAATAGACTCACAGACATGGAGAACAGACTTGTGGTTGCCAAGAGCGGGGAAAGGAAGGGATGGATTGGGAGTTTGCAATTAGCAGATACAAACTATTATATAGAAAATGGATAAATAATAAGGTCCTACTGTATAGTGCAGGGAACTATATTCAGTATCCTGTGATAAGCCATAATGGATAAGAATATGAAAAAGAATGTATATATATGTATAACCAAATCATTTGCTATACAACAGAAATTAACACAACATTGTAAATCAACTATACTTCAATAAAATAAATTTTTTACAAAAGATTTTACCTCAAGCCTGTTGTTCATTCAACAAGCATTTATTAGGTACAGCTAACTGGCTGAGACCCTAATAACAATATCCAAAAGTCCATGCTCTTTCCACTAAACTGGGACATGTGACACAGGACAGGATGGAGAGCAAGTGAGTAAGGCTACAGATGATGAAACAGCCAGCAACCTAGTAGAGGAAGCAGCAGCCCCAGGAAGGAAGCACTCTCAGATGACACAGAGCATGGTTGGAGCCCTGATCAGTTAGCGATCACTGAGTAATTCACCAATTAGAAGGACATTAAGGAAATGTTGCAAAATCAAACAGGAATCCTCATTCATCCATTCATTCATTCATTCAACAATTATATGTAGAACATCTACTATTTGCAAGTCGCTGAGCTAGGCACCAGGGAGTGCAGGAGAGAGTGCCAAATTCATTGAGTAGAGGCTTTAACAGAGAAGAAGCTGCAAAAACTGGGAAGATGGTAGGAAAATGAGGATGTGCTAGATAAACAGAAGTAATAGGTAATATGAATATAAGGAAACAAAGTATCAGAATTTTAGAACTGACCATCCTAGACATCATCTTATTTGGTCAGCTTGGCCTCCAGTATCCTGTGGCCAGATACCCAGCAGCTAGAGAGCAAGAATGCCCAAACCAGAGTCCTGACTCCTGGTGCAAGTTTCCTTCAATGACCTGACCTGATTTGGAGAAGCCTCTATGGCTCTGGGTCCCAAACAGGAGGCATATGCTGTCATTTCTCACGTGACACAAGACATGAGTTTTAGGGAAGAAGAAAAATGTTTTATCATGAACACACAGGAGAGAGTTTCAACAGAGGGAAGAGAATGAGAGATGATATTGTTATGGAGGTATCGTCAGTGCAATAAAGGATTTAGAAGTTCTCTTGCTACAAGTCACCATGGAAACCACCTGTTAAAATTCTGCTCTTCCTTAAAGTTCTGGTTCAAGCATCACGGTCTCTGTGAAACCTTTCAAGATCCTCCAGGTAGAAATCATTGTTTCTCCTCAGTGCTTTCAAAATACATCGTTCATGCCAACTCTGATGACGCTGTTTTATGGATACTTTTTTTCCTCTTTTTACTGTGATCTCTGTTGCCAGCTGGGATCACATTGGCCATCTTGGTGTCTCTGATATTTAGCCCAGTACCTGGTGCCAAGTAGATGTTCAACTACACATATGGGGTTAGACTGAATTCAGTGAGATCCATGATAAATGAAAATGCATATGCCTAGGAATAAAAGACAGACAAACAAACAAAAACAAAAAACGAAAAAAAAAAAAGCAGCAGTAATAGTTGCAGCCCTCCAAACACCTTTAACAAGAGGACCTTACCTGGAGTTTGCAGCAAGGAGGTATTCACACATCCTGTAAATTTTTACCTTTTAAAGCTTAATATGTTTGAGAAACTCTAAAGCATTCCTATTTCAAGGCAAAATGTTCAAACATTTCTACTTAAAGTCCTTCATCCCAAGAGTTTCAGAATAGCTCACAACTATTTCTGGCTGCCAACACTGCCATACAGCCCTGTTTCAGAGCATCAAAACTCACCAGCAACACTGCAGGAAGTCAATGAAGAACGCTGGCTTGGCCTGTAAACTAAAATGCCACCATGTGTTTGCAAGTTTAACATTTCAGTGGATGAACAAGTAAGATGATGAGAGAGAGAGAGAGAGAGAGAGAGAGAGAAGGATGGAGATGATTCCCTTCATATAACAAACTCTGCTTGAAAGTCATTTTTATACAGCCATAATAAGCTCAATCTTAACAGTTGTTATTTACAAAGACACATTTTATCCTACTGGAATTTCTCCATCATATTATTTTTTTCAAATGTGGTTTAAACAGTTTAGAAATAAATTATCTAGATCTAAATCAATGCAAAAAATATTTACTAAGCTTGACATTTAAGCAAAATGTCAAATCTAATATTTTTACTTTTAATTATATTTTGAAACTATCAAAAAATATAACACATGCATTCACCACTGTTTTAACAAACATTTTACCATATTTGCTTTTGATCTTCGGGAACATAACATTACAGATAAAGTTAAAGGCATCGTCTTTAAGGAATCATATTTTCCACCTTCTCTTTCCAGGATTGGTGCATAGCATCCTTATGAATATTTTAATTATATTTTTCATTATTCAAATAATGGAATTTATGATAGCATGTTATAATATGTATTAAAAATTATTTTTAAAGCAAATTTAAATTAAATTGACCCCAAAATTAATAAGTAAAAGATAAAGAATGATGTAATCATAAAGGGAGATCATTTGATACAAGTTTTAATTATGAATATAGTTAGTTCATGCCAGCATAATTTAATCAACACGTTATTTTTATACTCAATTTTAACAACATAAACTTTTGTGGACATCAGTCTGGAAAAAAACATGTTACAAAAACACTGAGAATTAATTTCATGAGGAAACACTACAAGTATACAAATGTCACCTCTATATCGCATAAGGTAGGAAATGTGATCAATAAAATTTATTGAAATTTGTTGAGTAGATATTTTATTGTTCCCATTTATCACCCATCATTTATAGACACACACACACACTCACTTACTGCTCTTAGCTCCCTGAGAGCCAAGGAGATATGTTAGATCATCAAGTAAGACTACCTTTCTTCCTTTGAAAAGAATTATCATGTGTCCTTATAGGAAAATAGATAAAAATTAAACAGACAAATGAAAACCACCTGAACAATGTAATGGACAATGTCTTCAAACTAACAATTTTACCACAATGCAGAGCTGTTTTTCATTTACTGTTTCTTATGCCTCATGGGTAAAATCCAAGGGCGTGATACCAAATTGCAGCTTTCTGGAGAATCTACATTGTAATGATGTTCATGTATATTTACTCCTGAAAGTCCTTTGGCAAATGAAAAGCATACCAGAGGGCCAGTTTGTAAAATATAAACATGAAGCCGCCCCACTGGCTGAGGTGGGTGTGGGAACCCCGCAGCTGGTCCTAAAGGAAGGTGCTAAAACACTCAACATGTATCGTGACAGAAAGGAGTGAGTGGGAATTCAGTCTACCACGTTGTTCAAATGTGATTTTTTTTCATTATATTGTTTTTCCTTCCAACTTTTGATTCTGGGGTTTTCATGCTTTCTGACTTCGTCCTGTACTAAGACCCATCTAGTCAGAGGAACCACGCTTCTTAGTAACCAGAGTCATCCTTGGTTATGGAATATATTTTCCAGCTTAATGAGCAAGAGCACACATGTGATGCTAATGAGGGATTTTTTTTTTTTTTTTGCTTCAAGATACTTTTTAAAATGTATATGAGTAAGAAGAATTGTTTACTCTGATTATCTTAAGATGTAAATGCAGCTGCTTCAAAAAGGAAAAAATCCTGAGAAAAATGCAACTGTGATACATGAAAATGGATCACAAGTTACCTCCTGCTTCAGCTACATCCTATATACTGAAGAGGGGCGTGGGAGCACTCGCAGCCTCAGAGAGAGCCTTGTTTGCTGTCTAAGGCAGTGGCATTAATACTTACCTACTGCCACAGTCCTCTTCAATCAGACCTGGAATCAGGCAGGGTATATGTTAATACAAGGAGTAATTCTCTGAACCGCAATTAAGAGTGCTTACATGATATCTTCATTATGATAGAACCCTGTTTGCCTCTTTCCCGGTAGCAAAGAAGGAAAATTCTCCTTACCAGGAGAGGAAAGAATGCCTTCCTGAGTCCCACACGCAGCTGCCTCCCTGAGCCTGGCTGATCTTCTCCTAAGTTTCCGATTTGGAACAGAACACGGGTCGGGGGGGTGGAAAGCAGGAAAGGGTAGAGCAGGAAATGCATGGGGTGATGGTTTTTTTTTACCTTAGTGCTTTGCTATAATATGCCTTAAGTATCAAGACACTAAGCCCCATCGATTCTTACTTCCTGTGACTGCCTCACTCCTGAGCTTTCCGTGCTAGTCCCTCTAGCTGATGGCGATAGTCTGGTGACTAGTCCCCCTGCCCGCACTCCATGGCCAGTTAATCTTCCTAAAGCACACCTTTCATCACATTGACCTTCTCATCACCCTGCGCTCAGAAAGCTTTCTGGAATCCCCATTGCCTGGAAGATAAAGGTCACTCTTTGGACTGGAATTGAGGCCCTTTATAATCTGTCTATAGAGTGCTGGACTCTGCCACTTTTACTGGGAGGAGTTCATTTCAGTCGGTTGGATTTATTCCTGTTCCCCAGCACCTGGTGCACGGTCTGCCTCCACACATTTCCCCATGTCATTCACTCCATCACAATTCTGTTACGTGCCACCCACCTTTTGAGATAGTTCAGTTTCCACGTTTTCCTCCCTACTGTGTGAGCATTAAACTTGGAAGTTGTGTGGAAGTTGGAGCTAAGTGCCTGGCACAGGGGTTTTCAGAATTTCATCTCCTTTCTCACTACTCCATCTTGGTTTCACTTGGTGAGTCAGTTCTTCTGACAGCTCTACCATTAGTGTTTTTGAATCAGTGCATTTAATCACCTGCCCCTGTTACCTGAAACTACACACATACCAACTGAAGCATGTGGAGGAATGCATGTCACTTAAGCATGTACATTAAACAAGAATATTAAACTCCTTATAATGGAATAAAAGAGAAAGAGAAAAAGGGTGTGGCTGAGATATCTCAATAGGCTATGCAAGCTATCTGCCTTAGAAAGAGCTAAGGAACTTCCTTAAAATGCTGATTTCTGAGTCCCATCCCAGATGTATTGCATCAGAATTTCTCATGGCAAATCTTGCATACACTAAATTTGGAAAATCTCTTAGTCTTAGAGGGTAAGAATGAGTATTCACTATGATTGCAACTCATCACAGCTGCACATCAGAATCACCTGTAGCATTTCTGACAACTGCAGTTACCTTGACCTCATACCAGACCTCCTAAGTGAGAATCTTTGGGTTGGCACCCAAGGTTAAAATATCCCACAAGAGGTTTTGATCTGCATCCAGGATTGGAAACCACTAAGCCAAAAGTTAATGATGACCAATATTTACTAGGTAATTACAACTTCTAGAAACAGTGTTAAGCAGTTTATGTACATTTATAAACCATTTTCGTAGGTTTGGGGAAGTTAATTAACTAGTCCAATGCCATACAACTAGTAAGTGATCAAGCCTCAATTAAACACAGGTCTATTTGATAAAAAATTCCAAACTCTAGTCTCATTCCCACCTACCTTTATTATTTTTAGACATTATTTCAATATATAGCCGTCAGTCCGTATCCGAGGAATTGTTCCTCCTGTTAAATATGCGATTCTGGTTTTGAAAGTTCTGACATCACCTAGGGGAAGGGTTACTCAGCTTAGTTTCCCTTCAGTCAGACACCCATTGACTGGCTATCTGTAGTTCTAGACTTTTTCTCAATCCTTCCCATCTAATAGGCCAATTTCTATGCTTTAATCATTATAAAAAGATAGATATTAATAGCAACTGAACTTTTTCCATGTACAAGAGGATCCTGGTCCCCCTCACTGTAATCCTGGGTTACATGTCTGTAGAAGGCCTTTGCTCCTTCCTCCTAGGTATCAAAACAAAAAGGATTGCCTTTCTCAAATAAAAAAAAAAAAGGCATTGGCCCACGCTCACATATGTCACCTGAGTAACAATGTGGGAGATTTCCTCATCTTAGTCAACACGTTTCCATCCTTTATATAGAGGGTTTAACTTTTCAATGAAGTTTCACATGTCTTACCTTATTTTTTCCCCACAACTCAGTGGTTCCTGAATTGTAGTTTCTTTACAGGTAAAAACACTTATAATCAAGTTCCATCAAAAGCAGTGACATGAAAATTAATGAGTAAATGGGTTTAAAGTATCACAGGAGTCTTGAGTGAAAGGTACATACTGTTTTTACTGTTACTAATATAATGCAGCTCAACCATTACAGTTCTGACGGAGAACACTGACAGTGGCTCTGGCCTCATTTACTGGTCGGGCCAGAAGGGGATCTGCATCGTAACCTTAGAGACAGACAAGCTCCAAGGAAACAAATCTGTCAAGGTCCAAAACAACCCCGAGAGCCACCATTGCTGCAATGCAACTGAGTGCTTTAAAACTGATTAGGAATGTTGTATGGTCAAAATTCTGAATGGACACCAGATCAAGGACCTTGGGAGAGAAATAAGTGACAGGCATGTTTAATAGATGAAACAAAATCTAGTGAAATTAGAGGGCAGCCACAAACCAGACACATGAATAAGTAATTTGCTACCTGGCAGCGTCTGCATCCTCACACTCTGGTGGATGATGAGACATTCTTAAATACACGAGAAAGGCTTACTTAACGCATTTCAGAACATCCTTGGAAGAGGCATTTCAAGAAAGGCAGGGAACTAAATTAATGTCAAACCCCCCAAAATATTCATGAGATAATTATAAATGTATGTGAGTTGTCTTAGGCACCACCTTTTACTTCCTATCATTTAGATTATTCACTCCATCAAGTGGTCTTTTAAAATTATTGGATGTTTCTCTTCTTTCTTACGATTCAGAGAGCTAAGGTTTTCAGTCAATGTTAATTTTCTGTGAAGGATTTTCAGAGGGGAGTATTTCCACATAGAGACCCCTGAAATTATTATTTTCAAGTAGGGCTGATTCTTTTTCTCTGTAGCCTAGAGGAAAAGAGATCTATGTAATCGCAGTGTCAAAGTGTCAAAAGACTGAGATAGGTTGAAAAAAAAAGAAGAAGAAAAGGAAAGAAAACACAAAAAAACCTTAAAGGCATCCATGCAGTCCTCAGCCTTACAAATTCTTGGCTCACATAAAATACTTGTGACATGCTATAATTAACTAGTTACTCCTCTCAGAATGAATAATAATGCAATTATTTGCCAAACGCAGGGAAGAAGGGATAGTTTCTGTTTTTAAAATGTTCAAATTTCATTTCTGTAGAAAGAAAAACCCTGGATTAATTTACATATGCTGTGAAAGTAGAGAGTGACCTGCATTCTACCATTACACTATATAATTCTGTCACCTTTTTATCAGAGCCTTGTGTTTTTCAATGGTTTGAAACAGCACGAAACTGACAAGTCACTACCACATTCAAATTGTATTCATTCTTAAAAACTGCACCCAAATACCACAGAATATAAGTAGTAACCTGGCTGGTGAAAACATCTCCTTTTTGTAATTGGACTTTCATGCCATTGGGGCAGCTAAGGGCTAGTGAGGGTCCTGTTTCCTTTGTCTGTGTAAACACAAATAAAAGGAGGAAGGTGACCCTTAGTTCTTCAAGGTCCCTCTCCTTCCTTAGAGATTTCATGTGCCAAGTAGCACAAAGTTAGGTGAGAGTTTATCTGAATATATCACTGATTCTCTCTCCTATGTGTTAATGTCTAGACAATGACCGTTTTCGTTTTCTTCCAATTCCATCCTGCCATTGTCTCAGTAATTCAGCAAGCAGTTATTAAAGACTTGCTATGATGCATTGTACTAGGTACCAGGAATTCAAAGGTAAAAAAGACACATTGCCCTTGAGAAAGTTGCAGAAAAGTAAAGCTAGGCACATTAACAATGCAGTACATGCGTTGAGGGGGTCCACTCTCCACATGTACATACACAAGTTCATGCACTCATATAAACACACAAAACCCCACTGCCCAATGAATATGAACTTCCAAAACGTCCAGAGTCTTTAAAAGTTTTGAAGCGGAGATTTGGCATTAGTGCTAAAACATTACAATTTTGTAATTTCAGTAAAGTCCGTTGGAGTGTGTTTGTATATACTTAACTGTCTGCGTGTGTTTTTAATGTGGAGCCAACTTCATACACAGTTTCATTAAGGATAAAATATTCTGAACAATTGATGCCCTAAATAATCAGATTCATTTAATATGTGTTAGTTACTCATTCTAATACCAGGTGTTGTTCAGAATTTTTAAAAACTAATAGTCTCTGATATATCTCCATGACCCTATGATACTAAAAAGCCTGATCACTTGTTTGGGAAGACAGAGACTGAGTCGATGTGATTTAAATTCATAAAGTCATGATGAATATTCCAAACGTAGACATAGCCTTGTTTTTTCAAGCCCTATTCATCCAAAGCATTCCTTTAATTACTTAATAGTAGGAATTTGGATCTTTCTTGTGTTTCATTGTACTGAACAGTGTAGAACAGTGCAGGCTTTGGCATCACACTGCCTGTATTTGAAATTAGGTTTTTTCTCTTACAAGCCGTGTGACTTCCCAAAGCCTACATTTTCTTATCTGTAGGATGGAGATAGTAATTGTAACTACCTCAGAGAGACAGAAGGATGAAAGTAGTAATAACATATGAAGCACATAATACTGGGGCAGGCACTATCGTTAAATAAGCTAGTAGTATTATCATTATCCCCAAATGCAATTGAATATTCATTTGATCTCAGTGAGGACATTTACTATTTGCCAAGAAAATTATTTAGCTTCCCTATGTCTGTTTTTATGGCAGTAGAGTGATGAGAATTTATATTAATTTTATCCTTTCTTTAAAAATATAAAATCACGTTACTGTATTCATTCGTTTCATTTATGTGTGTACTGAAACCATAGTTATGGAAAGCTTCCCATGTGAAAGGTACTGGGCGGGGCAAGGAACACAAAGATTATGCAGTGACTACTGAGAAGAGTCAAGATGGACTTATAGTTTGAGGCCATGGTCCTGAAATCCTTCATGGTTTTCTAACTAATTAACCCTAATAAACTTAGATACAAAAAACATAGTAAACAATGATCATATAATCAGAGTTCATTGGCTTTTTATAAAGGTACAAATGGTAGGTCTTTGTAAGCCAGTCCCAAAGTTTCCCTTTCCCTGAGCGATGGAGTTTTTAAGCCATTTCAGCAATCAGTGAAGCCTCTTCCACTTATTCAAAGAGAGAAAAATATTCTCCATAGATTTCCAGTTTCCCACTGTTGCTGAAATTCATGAGCAAATTCATTATACTCATGCATTTATTTAATATATGCAAGGCCCAAAGAAGAGGGAGGAAGGGGGAAGGTATAATGACACTATGCAGTAGAGAAAAAGATAAGTATAACCCATGATTTTCCTAAAGCAAAAACTCTTTCTTTCACCTGAAAGAATGTAGGTCCCCTTTTGAGATGAGAATAGAAATGCCAAATGTCTACACTTTTTTTCATAGCTATTTCCTGAAAGGCTTTATTTGAGGCAGCAAGAGTGAGGAATTTCCAAAGGAGAAACAAACCTTGAAAGGAGATCCCCGAACGAGCAATGCTAGAAAAGGAATGGGAAGAAGGTGTCGGCAGCAAAAAGTCTGTGGGACTAAGATCAGATCGGTCAAACTGAAAAAAAAAAAAATAGCCAATTGAAAAAGGAAGATCTCGTAAGATATCCTGAACAATTGTTTAATTTGGTGCTATGGCTTAATTAAGTGAATTCTTCACTGAAACGTTGAATCCGGCAAGTTCAATTCAACCAAATTTTCTCTTTCCATCTCTATTCTCATGTCATCATTTTGTTATGATATCAAATGGACTGCTGAATTGCCATTTTTTTCTCAAGATTATACATGGTGTGCATCCCTGAATTTCTTTGCATTCAATTTGGAGAAACCTGAAAAGCCCTTGATATTTTGTATTAACTTACTCTAAACAGACAGAGGTTATCACATACCTTCCTCTCTGCTCTGCTGCTGCTAACAGATAATTATTTTGGCGTCTTTCAAGGAGATAGTCTCTAGAGTCTAAAACAACAACAGTCAAAACCTAAACTGTCTTCAACATAAATGAAGCGATCTTTTTTAAAAATATGAAAAAGTCAGTCCCCTCCCCTCTTTATTTACTACAAATGGTTAAGGAGAACAAGCCAGAACTACAAAGCCACTTCTCCAAATCCTCTATGGAAAAAACCGAAAGCTCTTTGAACATGTAAGAGCTCCTGATCTCAGATTTTTCAGATGCCAAGAATCAGCCAAGGAAGCAATGTCGTGATCCCAGTAGCTGTCATCATATAGCACCATCACCGCCAAGGTAGAAACACCACTCTTAGTGACTTAGACATGCAGAGATGGTTACCATCTGTCTTATTTGTATCTAAATAACTGAAATATTAAAAATAACCAAGTATTCCTAAAGCAATTCTCTTACCAAAAAAAAAAAATATATTAAATGAATTAGTACATTATCTGCCAACATTTTTAACAGAGAGCTAGATAATTCTGATACAGATGGTTTAAAGACTGCATTCTGAGAAGCCCTGGTTTGTAGACAAACCCTCTCTCACTCAGTCAACAAACTGAGCAAGCAGTGATCCCCAGGAGGTGAGTCTGGTGCCAGTCTGACTGCTTAAGAATATAGGATCCTAGGCTTTCCCCTCATATTTACGGAGGCCCAGAAACCTGCTTATAAATAGCTATGTTTAAAAGTTTTCCGTGAAACTAATACAAAGCCTGTGTTAAGAGGAAAGGGGTTATGTTTTACTTTAACACACTTGTGGGGGGTCCTTGTTCCACAGTTTACTAGCTCTCTGACCTTATGTAATACCATTGGTCTGTAAAATGACTGTTGCAAAGATTAAAGAAAGCAATGCCTGTTCAGAACCCAGCAGGTAGTCAGCTGCTTGTTTTTGTTATCATTATATCCTATGCTCAACTCCAAGTAGATATACAGAACTAAAACGTGTGAGTCATCGCTTCAAGAAGCATATAATCTATTTAGAAAAGTAATATAAATATTAATAAAAATTTAAAACAGGAGCTTATGTTCTAAGGCAGTAACGTACTTGCACACATAAACACAATATTCTGAGTGACAAATGTACGTTGTAAATTACAGAGAATTATAAGGACATAGGAAAAATCATGAGAAGCTTGTTTTAAAATGTCTAATTCTCTTAATTCAGGTGACCTAATTTTCATTGATTCACCAAATTTTTCACCAAATTTTTATTTCTATTAAGAAAAATATTAAAATCATGAGTGATAACATAATTATTTAAAGCTGAAAATAGAAAGAGTATGTATCTGGGAAAGGACTCCATGGGACAGACTTCAAGGGGCCCATGAAACCCCTAAAATATTATGCAGAATTGTTTATATGAGTATAGGTATTTCTGAGGAGAGATCCATACCTTTTATTTGATTCTCAAAGGGTTTGGGGATCTCCTCAAAATGTTAAGGACCACTGAAGATTCCTGTTTAGAACAGCTTATGTGTATCCTCACATGTGCAGAAGAAATTTAACTGCTGATTGCGTTCCAAATAATCTCTGTGTGTACTTTCTCTTAAATGTCCTCTGAATCATTTTCCTCAAGCTTTCACCACTCAAATATCCTGAGAAAAGAAGTAACACAGTAAGATTTCATTTAAGGAAATTGTAAAGCAGAGTTTCATGGCTACTTCAGCCTATTCAAATTCTACAGGCATCAGCACGGAAGTTTATGTACATGTTTTAAAAGTTCCAGTGGCAGAGATCAACTGATTATTATTTTCTGAGTTTTCCCTTTTTATTTTTATCCATTGCTCAGTGTTTTGAATTATTTTTCATTAGTTCTATGTTTCTTTTCATCTCAGGTAGGAGAGTGAAGGAACTTCCCCTGGAAGGATAAAATTCAATTTGGCCAACTTGCATTTTGCCAACTTCACAATTCTTCCGCTTTGTGTTTTATTTATAATGTGGTAACAACACTATTGATAGTACACATTTTTATATCTCTCTTCCTTTAGGTGTGTGTGCAACATTGACTGTTCTCAAACCAACTTCAATCCCCTCTGTGCTTCTGATGGGAAATCTTATGATAATGCATGTCAAATCAAAGAAGCATCATGCCAGAAACAGGAGAAAATTGAAGTCATGTCGCTGGGCCGATGTCAAGGTAATGTTCACACCAAAATTCATTTTAAAGAATGTCTTTAGTCTTTGTGTAGAAATGAAAAGTGGCGATAACTCCTTATTAGGCAGTATCCTCATTTTTGAAAGACAATTCTGATTTACAATAGACAGTAAATTTTACTGTAGCAATTGTGGTGATTATATGAGTTTGAGGGCCTTTTGGCAACACTCCATATTGTTTTCCATATAATGGAAGTGTATCTTCACAATGCCATCAACACAGAGGCCAATATTTAGAAGACAGCAGATATACTCTTTGCATAAGGAAAAAAGAAAGTGAAAATCATTTTTAGCAAAGAATCTAAAGATTTACTAGACAATCTTGAAATCAAAAGCAAATCACACCATTTTTAGGTATTGACTCAATAGAAATATTCAAGTACCTTTTTATAAGCAGGATATACTAGAATGTTCTATTTTGTTTCTTATTCAGAAACATTTTTTTGGTTTTTGATTTGTTATTCTTTCACCCAGCTTATCTGAGTTATAATTGTGAACCTTCTCCTTGCCCTAAAAGCCTATATCCTTCTATTATATCCTTCTATTAGAAAGCTTATGTCCTTCTACTATTCACTTTCAAACAGAAATTGACATTGTAAATCTGCTTTGTGTAAAGACTGCTTAGAAATATAGTTGAACATTTCTTAATTGTAATGACGATACTGTTAGAAGGATATCTAGGAAAGAGTTAATCTTTCACTGTTAATTTTTTAACACAGATAACACAACTACAACTACTAAATCTGAAGATGGGCATTATGCAAGAACAGATTACGCAGGTACATAATATTTTCTACTATAAAATATGAGCACTGCTATTAAAGAGTTCTGGGGAATCATCATTTACCATTGATCCTAAGTGGATCTTGCAAGACTTCTGACGTGTGCTAGTCTTCTCTTGCTTAGTTCAAGTTTTCAATAGACAAGATTGAATTTTTGTTGAAGCAAATAAGACACTTTTTTTTTGCCACAGTTAAAGCAATTGTCAAAAATGTCAGTAAGATATAATTAACTTGTTTTGACAGTGCAAATGGTACAAATGACAAAACATTTATCAAATTAATGGGCATCAATGGAAATTAATGCAATTTTTGGCAGTATATTATAATTAATGCAAATGTTCTTGTTTGAATTTTTATAAAAGTCAACAATAAAAAGTTTGCTAGTCTCTAAAAAAGCTAGAAAGAAAGGATATCTATAAATAGTAATATAGGCTGTCTCTACTTTGATACAAAGTTAAAAAGGTATGGGTAACATTTAAAAAAATAATAAAATTCTTTAATTTATTTAGAAACTAAAATGCAAAATTATACAGGGTAAAATTATACTCTGACACATGCAAAATTATAAAGCATTTTATGTAGAAATGTAAATCTTATTTAGCAATGATAGAATATTATTTTGAGGAATATTTTTAGCTAATATGGTTTTCCTGGGTCAGAAATAATTTATGGGTATTCAAATAAGATTTTAACAGATTTTTAAATTTCATGGAAATTTAGGATAAAAATATAATATAATAAAAATAAAATTATTAAGGTTGGTAATGATACGTAGTTTCTTTTAAAAAAATTTTCCATTTAACTATTAAACATTTGTAGCTAGATTTATGGCTAATAGTCAACCAAAAAAATTCCTTACCTTTTGAAATATGGATTACTATTCACTCCTTTTGAAACTGCATTTCCTTTAACACTACTTCTGCCATTATATTTATATACATAATAAATTGATGAAATTTTTTGATGTTAGTTCATCAGATGTTTTACTTATATATACCTCAAACATCTCAGAATTTGGAAATAACAAAAGTATTCTTTTTTTAATTTTCTATTTTTATCTTAATAAATTTCAACAATGTAAATAAAACTTTTCCTGTGCTAGAAGTCTAGAATTATCAAGGATGATGACGTGTGAAAAAACATTAGTTCTACGTAGATGTTGTATAGCTGTTCCCAAAGTGTGCAAGAGAGATATTAATAGATATTCCTTGAAAAGAACAGTCCATGATCAGTAGGTCTGGGAAGAGCCCAGATAAACAAGTGAATTTTTTACCCAATACTGTTCATAGCACTTATGTGCACTGTAAAATTTTTAAGAGATATGCATATTTTATTTATTTAATGTTTTTTATGTTTTATTGTGCAGAATTTCTAATACATACAAAATACACACAAATGTAGGTTGTATAGGAAAATGAACCCCCATGTATTCATCACTTAAACTGAGTAACATCAACCCATGGCTAACCTAGCCCCATCCCTCCCCCCGTCTTTCTCCACTTTCAAAATATGTGGAAATAATTTTGGAAATTACATCATTTTATTTATATATACTTTAGCTCACATCTCTAAAAGATCAACCCTTTTTAAATAAAAGTATGTCATTATCACACCTAAAATAATTATGAATAATTCCTAATAGCTTTTATCAAACTTATTTAATAAATAACATTTTTGTGGCATATTTTTCATTACTAGTGTCACCAAGAATACACTTTGGAATACGCTGACCCACAGGAAAACACTGAAATTAATAGAAGATAATAATGGAAAATTGAGGTCTGAAGCTAATAGCATATATTTTAAATTTTAAATGATATCAAATTTAAATTCTCTATTTTATTATAAATAATAACTACGTATTGGCATTTTAAGTCACTACCTGACATATTTAAATTTTACTGTAGCCTAAAATATTTGGAGATTTTACAAGGATCTCACTTTTATACAAGGAGTAACTTGCTAACTGCACTTAAAATACCTTTACGGCTGTTTTGCAAAGTGATTCATTTGGAAAAAAATCTTCAAAAATGTAACATTTTGTGAGTATCTTCTCCATTGAAGTCACAGCAAAATCAAACCTCTTCCTGAGAATTCTGTCCCTGAAACAAACAACTCTTCAAGTTGATTAGCATCAATGTGCAAATATATTTGCATTTATAAAATTGCACCAATAAATATAACGGAGTTTGCCATTCTCTCTCTGTCATGCATATTGCATATTAATGGTGTGTCCATTTTTCAAAGAGTTTGGGGAGTTCAATTTTTATTCTAAAAAATATTTTATATTTGAGTTTGGTTTCAAACAGATCATCTCTGATTTTCAGTGTCAGTGCTTTTAATTGACATTGTTTCTTATGTCTTTATTGAACATGAGAATGTGGTTTTAAATACATGCAAATGAAAACTATCTAAACACTCGGTGTTGTCTAAGATGTTCTAATTTGACATCAGATTTATCTAGCAAATCCCAAAGAAAAACTTTTGAGATAAAAGTAAGTTTGAAAATGCATGTTTGTTGAAATCCAAATTTAAGACAGGAACAAAGATAACATAAATTAAAGCTTGGAATTTCTAATTAAACATTGATTGCACACTTTAAAATTCCCCTGGATTTAATTTAGATGTCTATCTTCATCGATGATCTTATTTAAATGTAATGTATACCCTTTTTTAGACATTATTTAGATAATACTCATGTCCCTCAGCATTTCCAAGCTTCCAATAGTACTTGCATTTTCCTGAATTTGGGGAATCAAACTTTGGAAAAAGTAAAAGGAACCAAATGGAGACTCAGTATGTCATTGTCCTCTTATTAATTTCTGTTCCACATGCTCAAAACTCCCCGAGAAGGGAAAACAGGAACTGTGTGACTCATGTTCCTAGAAGTTTGCTATGTGCTCACAGCTAATTTAATGTCAGTCACTTCCCTTGTTAGATAAACATTCATGTGCTCTCCCACCACAGGCAAGTACAGATCTTAAAATACTCATTTTTTTCCCTTACATATCCTTAATACTATAATTTTAAAAGTTTTAGCTCCCCTGCCCCCTTTTCTCCCTTTGGGCCTACCTTGTAGCCATTAATACAAGAACACATATTTCTGATTACAAAAATGGAAACATACTTTAAAGAAAGCCTAAGTCTGAAAATAAATATGCTGTGTCTTATTTCTTATATCACTTTAAAAAGAGAGATTCCAAGTAAGAACCAGCAGGGGCTAACTTACAAAAACATAAATGCAAACTAAGAGAGCCATGCCCCACAACAAGACTAGAGTGTGACTGAGCTTAGGCAGAGCTGTGAATTCCCTGAACCTCACAAGCACAGAACTGAAGTGGCCACTAGGAAACCAAAGAATCTGCCAGATCATCCCTGCCAGCGTTACTTTCTGACTGCGTCTGACTTTGCTCTCTATTTTGCCCTCTCTCCTTTAATGAGACCCAAGGCATTAGTGAGTCCTGAATTAAGAGCTTTGGCTCTCTTTGTTTCAAGGCAGACAGGATCCCTGTCTAATGAGCTAACCAAGCCACTTAACGCTACTCTCCCTCCGTCAGTCTAAGACCGGCTTAGATTTAGGTCTTACTCTCTGCTCACAGAAATGTTCAGAGAACACAGTTTTTATAAAACCATAAAGCTAGGGCTTTCAGGGACTTACATTGTTTCAAAATGCTAATATTAAACTTTCTTTTTGGAAGTTTTTAAGTAGCAAATGTTTTGCACCTCTTGAAATTTGCAACATTTTCTTTAAAAAAAAAAAAAATAGAGCGCCCTCATGTCTTATAATGAAAAGAAATGAAGTGCAACTATTTTGTTTTTCTTCACCTGGTATGTGTATTTTCTGATTGGGTTGCTTTTCTGTCTAAAAGCCTGGTCATGCTTCATCAAAGTGGCTATATATTTTTCCAGTAAAAACATACTTAATTGTATAAGTTATTAGATGTAAAAAAACAAACAAGAAAAACAATCATGAAGTTAAACTAGTCTGTTTTTTATCATCTAGAAAATAAAATGTATTTTAAAATGCTATTCTGTACCAGTTTCCAAAAGTATTTGCAGTGGCTTATAATTAAAATATATTCAATGAAATTTTTTACAGAGAAATTGAAAACATAAAAGCAGAACTGCTGAGGAAAATGAACACATCGGCAATATAGACTATTGTAGTTACTGCATTTAGCCCTGTGTTCTTGCAACCAATATAAAAAGAGAAATTATGATTGAATTAATTCATTCAACAAATATTTTCAGAGTCCCTGCTATACACACTCCACTGTCGTGGGCTTTACAAAGGTCAATATATCAACCGAGATTTCTGCTAAGATGGAGCTTAGGTCTTTTATTGTCTGATAAAAATAAATAATCAGTTCAGAGACTAAAGACAAAGTTTCTCCAGAACTAAATTCTAAAGGAAATATTTAGCATAGAACTTTTTATAAGGTGTCACTGGAAAATATGGAATGGATAAGATCTTCAACAGTGATTTTTTTATAAAATATGCCAAGAGGCTCTTCATATGGCTGGGGATTTTTTAATCAATTTTTGATAACATTCTAGAGCATAGCATTAAAATATGTATAACTCAAAGATAGGGTTCCTCTGGCAGACTAAAGTAATGAGTTATATTTATGTATGTTTTCAAATTGGAAAAAAAAAACCCAGAATACTGAGGAAAATGGCTGTGAACAAAAGCATGCTCAGTCTGTCTTCCCTGTGTATCTACAGGTTCAACAGGAACTGGATAATAGAACAGTCAGAAAGCTTGAGTCAAGATAAAGAATATGTTAGATTATGGTCCGTATATGGAGATGAGACATTTCCCGTTTTTATTAGCTGTTAATGAGAAAAGTGAGCCCTGTCATTCCCACTCTTGGGAGGGACCCAGGGGTTCCCTAGCTTTGAGGCTAGGTAGAGACATGCATGGAGTCCTTGTGTCTACTTGATGTATATTACACTGTGGCCGTTCACCAAGTTTTTATAATATTTATGCAGGATTAATTTTTAGGAAATGTTCTCTTTAGAAACCTTGTCCTGGGCTTCCTAGGTGGTGCAGTGGTTAAGAATCCGCCTGCCAATGCAGAGGTCACGGGTTCGATCCCAGCTCCAGGAAGATCCCACATGCCGCAGAGCAACTAAGCCCGTGTGCCAAAAAAAAAAAAAAAAAAAAAAAACTAGAAACATTGTCCTTATCTTTAAACAGTAATTTAGATATTAAGCTCAGGTCTGAAATATGGAAGAAAGTAACCAGAAATAGACATTTAAATCAAATTCTATCTATCCTATTATTATTATTCCATCAACCCATTTTTCCCCACTAAGAGGAAACTGACATCTTGAAAGGGTATCTAGATAGCCTAAGTGAATTGTCATAATAACTTGTTCTCTGTAGAAGCCATTGCAATTTACAAAGGCTTTTCACATATATTGTCTCCTTCAGTCTTGACAACCGAAATGTGAGGGAGATATTATATGCATTTGACAGGTGAGAAATGGAGGTTCAGGAAGATTAAGTAAAAAGACCACGTGATAGAGCTAAGGTTCAAACCATCATCACTAATTTCAGAAGCCAGGAAAATGTGAACGGTGAGGGATCAGGGGAGAAGTATCACTACCTAACATTCTTAGAGGTCTGGGGACTCAGTCTGCACCTTAAAGGTTAATCCCTTGTGAGTTCCAGAGTCAAAAATGTTTCACCATGATATTCCCATTGCCGTGAGATGCTCCAAAGTTACTCTTCTCTTTGAACTTATGTCTATATACTATAAGCACTATATTGTTTGGTTTTAAAATTGTTTCCTATTTATCCACATACACAAGAGAAGCCAGAGAGAACAGGATTTGTCACCAAGTAATCCTACATTAATAGAAAATGTGTGTGTGATACTTTGTAGTTTTACAAAGATCCATTCATATTATCTTATTTGCTCTAACATCAATTCAATAAAACAGGGTTAAAAATACGAGGGGAAATAAAATTGAGGCTCAAAGAAGCTAAGTGATTGACCTGGAGTTGGACACAGTATTTTGACATATTGACCAGCCACCCATGCAAATAGAGCCTCGATCGCTCTTCCACTGTACATATACAGACACAAATACCAAGTGGTTACATATCATATTTATAATATGAATTAATTCAGTCATGTGGCAAAAATCTGCATTTAAAATGGAGGCTTTTCCCATTTGTTTGTGAACACAAGGAGCACTTCACCGGAAAGCATGTTATGTCTAGGCCAATAATTTGATCTGTAGGAAATAAATAAATAGCAGCAAATGCAGGCAGCAGCTTGTAGCACAAATATTGGTATCAACGGTGAAATAAATAAAAATGTTTGCCCAGGCTATTACAGTGCCACCAGACCAGCCTAGAATATTTAAGCTCAGGAAATGAATTAAGATGTCAAGATTTTCTCAAGATTTCTGAGGGAAAGTGTCTCAGTTCGAGTATTTTCCCCTCTGGGATTTACTTTAGAGTGCTACAAAATTCATAAAGCTTTCTATGAACTTCAACTCACAATTTTTCCTGCTCCCTTGAACTTCTGTGCTTTCATTGTTTTCCCCATAAAATTGTGTAGCCAGTCATCTGTAATATGATGTTATGTTCATGGTTATAGATAAACACGGAAATAGTATTTGCAATACAGATGAAGGTTTTCTGCTGAAGAGTTGCCTTGGGCCCTACTAGACACTCTGGAAAACTTTGTGTTTATGCCCCAGTTCATAAATGAATCCTGCATCATTTATGTGCACTGTTTCCTATTTGAAACGCTCCTTTCTGAAATGAATTGTTCACCAGGAGGTGTTACTTACTTTTCTCTTCCATATAGGTGTGGCAGCCAGTTTAGTGGTTAAAGCCACTGAAAATCAGACAGGGCTGAGTTGAAACACGGGTCATGCTATTATTGATTATTTAACCTTGAACCAATTAGTTGACCATTCTGAACCTCAGTTTCTTCATCTGCTGAATGGAAGTAATAAGCCTACTTCCACAGGGTTGAAGTGTGAGTTAAAAGATACTATGTAAGGCACTAGCAAGCAGCAAGTAAGCTAGCTACTGCTGTTATTTTTCTTTTGGTCTGACAACTGAAAAGAATTTATTTTTATGGGAAATGTAACACATTGTATGGGATATGGCCTGTTCATAGATGTTGTTCAGAGTTTTTATCCATATACTGTCATTTATGAGGTCATAAAATTACAAAAGATTTATTTTTTTCCTACCCAAGTCATGTAACAACTTATTGCAAGACACTTTGGCTGATTTTTTAATTCACCTATAAAGAAATATTTATTGAGTACCTACCATTTATAAGTCTTCAACACATCAGTATGTCAAATTTTTCACATGGCCATTTTTTTTTCTGTTTTCCTCCAGTCAACATAATGTTATGTATGGTATATCTTGATCATTTTAAAATAACATGGTTACCAGATTATTACAATGTAAGATTCATATAAGAATTTATTGAGGATATAACATTTGAAAGAACTGCAAGATCATGATATCACTTATATTTCTTTTCTAGTTGAGCTTTAAAGTCAGTCATTTATACCCCAGAGTATATGTTTGAAGGACCTACACATTTATTGTTTAAAAGAAAACCTATGTAATGGGTGAGCATTGTGATGGAGAGGTATCAAGCAAAAATAACAGGAATGTGCTATATAAGAGTTTGTTTCTGTTTATGCAAAACATCTAGGGAGAGCATCAAAGTCAGAACAAATATTTTCAACAAAAACTGATCATCAAGGAAAAACAAGTCTTCTTGGCATAGGGAGGCAAACATCTAGATATCACTGGTGAAAGTGACATAATTCTCCACCATGGTTGACCTTTTTATCTCCATCATGTTATTTCTGTTCCAAAGGAACAGTAGTATAAGTATGGGTAGAATATGTGAAACTGAAAGAAGAGTAGGATATGTCCAAATCCTCTGTATAATTTCGAGATACATAGTTCTCCATAAAGCTAATATATAGAATTCAAGCAGTTTCAAAAAAACCCAAAATATCCAGAGCACTTTGATTTGCTGTTTTCATTAGTGAGTCTGACATGCCCCATATATATGAACCCACGTTATCAAGCACATTAAAAATTCAGTTCTCACATCTTGACAATTTGAGACTGTGTACAAACATAATCAACTAAAAATATTTTAAAATATCTGTGAAACTAAAATCTCTCAGAGAAATTACATTTCTAAACACTGTTACTTGTTTCGTGGGTCATAGTTTATTCCCTCTAGTTGTTCATTTAGAAAACACTGACTTTTAGTCTGAATGCAAATGTAACCAAGAGAAATCTAACTTATGAGCCAAACTCCAGGCATAAAAGTGTATGAAAATCAGTGATAAAGCTTGAGGGAAGTGGTGGTCCAGTAACCTGAGAATAGGAATGAGGATCCAAAAGGACAGCATCCCTTCCTCACCTATGGATCTTGAGGTGGGGGGGGGGGGGAAGGGTAGAGAATATGGCCATCTTGTGAGAAAGCTGAAGGTACTTGGTATTGTCAGTGAAAGCTAATGCTTCAGTATGCAAGAAGAGAGATGAGAATTTCAGTGAAACATCTGAGGATAGAGGGGACTTTGCCAATCATGAAGCACAGTTCCGGGTGAGCTCTGGAAAGTGGTTGGATGTTGGGGACACAGAGATAGGTGTAGTCCAGGGCAGAGAACCAGCAAGGGCAGCACATCATGGAGAGGATGATTTGGTGGAGATGGACAATTGGGACAGGACAGGCGAGAATTGGATGTTGACTAAATTTGTGATAAATCTCTTGGATTTGTGGACTCAGAAATCTACATTTTCAACACACTAAGAGTAAGCTGTTGGTCCGCAGTGAATGGAGATTAACCACATTCAATGCCCGTGTCTGGATTTGCAGTAAGAAAGAGTTACCTAGAGGATTTGATTCCTCGGGCCAATGCATTCTCTTCTTAGAGTCGAATTCTCTAGAAGCTCAGTTATAGTGAGGTCACTTAGTGAACCTGAATAGAGCATCTATTCTTTAGATGTTTAAGGCATCAAGCTAAGACAGTTGATGCAAAAGGTTATTATAATAGGGATACTTCTGTCCTCAAATTTATATAGGTAATATGTGCCTTTGGCCAGGACTTTCTCTTCCACGGTTAGAGCTTACAGTAACACTATTGTCCTTTGTAACTCTCCTTTGTTGAGTTTCCATTTCTGGGTGTTCTTGTCCAATCTGCCTATTTTCCTAGATATAGTGGAGATCTGCTCTCCCAAAAGCCAGTTCATGACCTTAAGGCACTCTAGTGCTCTGGAAAAGCACAGGGCAATCCCATTCTCCTTACTTCTGAGTTCCTCTGGGGTCTCTCCCAGTAGCCCCCAAGAAATGACAATATTGGTATGAATATCACTATTAACTATATTGGAGTGATAGGTCCTTTTGCACTGTAAAAGCTGCAAAAGTTTTTACACAAACTTAACTTTGAAAGCCCTTCCTTAACATATAATCCAAAGAGGTTTGACCAATAACTAAGAAAAATGAGTAAATCTTAGAAAGCCAGTTTAATATTTTGGGTATGTCCTAAAATAATTCTTAGCATTTATGTTGACAAATGTCCTTTATGGTGACGTTGTTAATGTTTCATTTCATAAAACACAGAACGAGTTTATTAATTATCCCAAACAGAATGAGATGGAGGATTCTGCAGGGAGTTGTACATGCATCACCAGTATTTGGTAGTGTTATATAATATTCCTGTACTGTATATTCTAGGCCAATTAAAAGAAAAATCTGCTGCTTTTAATCTTTCACATTTTCTAAGATTCAAAGCTGCGTGTGCCAGCCACACATCAGAAAACCTCTTCCCAACAGCATTTCATTTAATAACGGAAATAAATGTCTGTTTAACTAGTAAAAATTTTTGAATAAAATTTTAAAAATCATTCAGAAAATGAAGCCTATAAACAAGCTCCATTTGTCCTCCAGAAATTAAGTATTTCAGAAAGATCATGTTATTAGTCTACAGAATTTAAACCAACAGGCAATTAGTGTTTTGTCAGGCAATACACATCCAAAGTCACTTATGCAGATTGACTGTTCATATACTGTCACAATTATTCTACAAACCTTGCACCACTGAGTTTTTTCCTATTTATTTTTCCATTATTTAAAGAGCCTCAGGGAAGTTGAAGGTTTCTGGCTGTTTGAAATGATCTCTGAGTAAATCTCATTCCTATCCCCAAACCCCAGCCACTCACCCTTCCCACAGTTGGTACATATGCCTTTGTTTCTGATTTGTAATGAAATGTAGTGATGGAGGCATGAGGAAGAACCAATAGGCAGGCCAGGGAAACTCATCTGTAAGGTAATTTTAAGAAAGTGTCCACGTTGTCTTCTATATGTAGAATAACTAATAGTAAGCAGAGCGCCCATCAACAATGATAGACAGCCATTAGCTCTCACTTATCTAAGCACATTGTCAGGACTATATTCTAACATTCAAGCTGACTGCTTTCAGCAATTTAATATGCTTCTTAGCTGTTCACATTAGCCATGAATTGGTACGTGCTTAGGAAACGCAGCTAATTGTAATGTTATCCTCAGAAAACCACTGTCATCTTCGCCATCATCATCATATCAGGAAAATAATACCACTGGAATAGGATCACTTGGCTCTTTCCAAAACCAAGTAGAAATTATATGTGTGTTGTCTCTTGTTTTGGATTCTCTACAAGGCCATTCTCCAGTGATATGGGTAGCCATATTTATTTCTTAATTTCATTTTAATTTCAGAGTAAACAGCTTACAAAGAGCATTTTGTAGGGGAAAGAGCCTGGAATAGGAATGCAAGAACTTTCGACTTAGTGTCATCCCTATTCTTACCTACCTCATCAAAACTTAGATAGGTATTTAGCCTCTCAAAACCTAGGTCTTCTCATCAGTAAAATTTGAAAATAAGATTAGATTATAATGACGTCTTTCTAGATTTAGGATCCTGTCATCAAGTGTGCAACTTTAGTTTAAAAATCATGAACTTGAGGGAAAGTTATTGACCATTACCTTATGTCAATGCTTCTCATCTGGGACAAGATTTGACAATGTCTAGAGACATTTCTGATCGTCTGGGGAAGAGGGGGTGCTGGGTACATCTAGTGGATGGAGGCCAGGGATGCTCCTAGATTAAACATCTTACAGTGCAAAGGACAGGTCCCCACAACAAAGAACTATCCAGTCAAAATGCCAATAGTGTCAAAGTTTGGAAATCGTGCTTTATGGCATTAGAAATTATAGACAAGTGTATATTACATAGGTTCTAGAAATTAAGTGGCACTATGAAGTCCAGAGCTGGGTTCCCTAATCATTTCTCAGGTCTCCTGTGCCCCAAGAGGAGATACGATCCTAAACCGAGGATCATTGGTTTAGTCCAAGTTTCATTTCAACTTGCTGTTTGAAATATACACACTCTTTTTTTTAAATGACAGTTGTCCCATAAATAGAAATGTCCTTTAAAGTTTTCCAAATAAGAGGGAATATATGTTTCTGAAAAGGCTTATCAGAATGATGCAAATGCACCTAGCTAAAAAGGAAGTACACTCTTAGTTATCCTAAGTTACTGAGGAAAGTTCCCTAGTCATAGTTGGATCTCTTGTCTTATTCAGTATTCCTAACTAGTAGTCTAACAACCCAGGGCCCTGCTTTGCTTCTATTCAAAACTGTGTCATCTGTGTGTTCATATTAGCTACTCCTTACACATTTTGACTAAATTGCTGAACGAAACATTGCCTGTTTGAAAGATCTTTAATGATGTTCTTTGAGGAGGCAACAGCAACCATTTCAAAGCTTCTTTTTATTATCTGGCACTTACACAGTAGAAATCTTTGTAAGCCTTGAATCAATGGAATATATTTAAAACCAAGTGGCTAAATTCTATTTAAGTGTCCAACAGCAATTCTTAAGGCTGAAATTGTTGTGTTGTTCATGGAACAAAATGCTTGATATGGCTTTAGATCTCAGGTATTCATGAAAACATTCATAGTTGAAAATGAAGGGGAGTCTGAAGATGTCTCGTAAATGTAACTTAGAGCTCAGCTAGACCGCACCACCTTTCTCGGGGAAGGACACCAATGTGCGTTACTGTTTAGCGGCTCCCAGGCACAGATCCTCCTGGGGATGGGGAATAAACCTGGCTGCATTGGTTTGCTGTTGCGCCTAGTGAAATAAAGTTATTGGTTTTGCAACAAGGACAATGAGGATATTTGTTTAAAAAGACAACTTGGAAAAATAGCAAAGACAACAGGAAATGATAAATGAGTAAGTCTTTGCTACAGTAATTACTTTAGTATTGAAACGAATAACTTTCACAGCAATGCTATTTTCTTGTCTTAGATTATACTACTACCTATTCATATAGTACGTGTACCATTGGCCTTTATGCTGGAACAAAAAAACAATATCTAAGAAGGAAGATTTGGTAAATAAATTGTCTGAGATATACGTGTTAATGTTTTGAAAAACTTATGATGTCCTTTCTGGAAACAGACTATCTCTGAAAGATGGGAAATTTTTTTTTTCATCTACACTAGTTTTATGCCAAAAGTTAGTCATTTAAAATAATGAAGTAAATCTTTCTAGTATAGACAAGTGAAATAACATACAAGAATCTGTAATCCATTTATTGATTGTTATTCTGCATTTGCTTTGTTAATTCCCTACTGAGATGTTTTGATTTTGTGGAAAACACACTGGACAGGTTGTCAAAAGACCTAAATTCTAAACCTACCTGCTCAACTTACAAATGTTATATGATCTGGGGAAGTTTCCTAGGCTCTCTGAGAATCTTTAAATGAAGAGCATATCTTTTCTGCCTTTTTTCACGTTTTGAAAATGAAAGCCCTTTGTGAGATGAGACTCATTATGCAGTTATAAGGAATTACTATTGGCACAAATTAAGGACATGGATACTTCTTATTCTAACTAGTTTTTCATGTTGTCATCAAAGTTTCAATTGCTTTCAAGATTGAAATAATTCTTTAATTTGGATAGCATAATTTTATCTATTTTTTTAAAATTCAAACTAAAGATTTTTGGATTCTAGGTTTTGATTTTCCTGTTTCTGTGTATAAGTGTATTAATTGGGCTATTAAAAATTTTTTAAAGACGGCAAGTCTGTGTTAGACTCAGTCTTCCCTTGACGATGTATAAAGCTTCAAATTTATGCCCCACGTGGATCTGTTCCCCACTGATTGGCTTACGTGTTGCTCAAGCTCCATTTTCTGAAAGCACAAGGGCTATTTGAGGCAACCATATGGCAATATGGCAACCAACAACCATATTGTTACAATGACTTTTTTCTCTCAATGTGTTCCTAAGTAATGGAAGCGTTCATTGTACTCAACATGTATAGAATGTTTCAGAATTTGAGTAAAAATTGTATTAGTCTAAGGTAATATGATTTAGCCCTGTTAAGAGAACTCTCTTACAGAATTTGAATGTAGCAGGGTACCAATTAAAATTATGAATTAAAATTGTTAAAGGCCTATTCCAGATAAGACACGTTCCATCATTCCCACATTTTGCATATGAGTTTTACCCATTGATAATTTAATCAATAAATACAAATGTAAGCATTTCTAGTACCAGCAAAGGAGAGATTTTAAGTGGTAATTCTTGTCCTCTCTCCAATTAAACAGAAAATAAAGAAATGAACAATCTAATCACTTGTGAACATGAAGATTAAATTCCTCTCCCTTACCCTCATATAAATAAGCCTCTATTCTACATTTAAATTTCTCTGGAGAAATATACTGCTTGTTTTTTTTGATCACCTGATCACCAAAGATTTTTCATTGGAACTTGAATTCCATGGTTGCCCTTTATTCCCTGAAAAAGAAAAAGGAAAGGAAAAAAACTTTTGTAGTTTACCTCCGTAGCTTATATTTACCTTTATTTACCATAATATTTTTAGTAGATGAAATGCCAAGAGTTTAGCAGAATACATCTACAAACTATTATTAGACTTTGTATTTAATTTTGAGGCTTGAGTTCATTCACTGTTCTACGTGACATTTTAAAAACCTGAGCAAACAGTATTATTCTTGGAAAAGAAAAGCCCTTTCTCACTAGATTTAGCATTTAGAAACAATATTGAATTGATTTGAATCAGAAAATTGTCTCTGAAAACCTGAAATGAATATAAACATTAGGAAGATGATCTCACCTCTTATTTCCTGCCCTTGGTCTTGTACTATTTCTTTTGAAAGTGGTTCTTAAATATTCACTCAAGCCCTATATGTGATCTGATCCACCCCAAAGCCACAGTTTGCTTTGGTTTTGTCAGAGCCCAGGCTTACTGCACTCCATGCTTCAGATCTGTGCAAGACGTCTCTGCCCGGGGGTAGAACCCTGTTAATAAGAATCGTGTTATAATCATCCTACCAGGCACTGTCATCTCATATGTCCAGATCATTTGTACTATTTCTTCACCCCCACCACCCAAAAAGAAAATGTTGCTTTTAGGTGAATAAAGCTCTCCTGCCTTACCCTGCAGGCAGAATTCTTACATTCCTTGGGGTGACAAAGGTTCATATCCCTTTCTGCCCTGAGGAGAAAAAAAGACTAAGATGCATCATTAATCAAGCAAACTGTCTACTGCAACAGTGCCAAGAAAATGATCATTCCTATACCAACCATCAATATTGCTGACACCTGCCTAAAAACGCAGGTCATGCATATCCATCTGCCTTTAGAGAAGTGTCAGTGTGCAAGCATCCCTTCACTATTTTTAGGGTCATGTTAAAATTATTCATCACCTGCCTGCCAGTTCATCCAATTTGTCATATTATCCTGATGTACCAATATCTATTATTGGTCATTCCCCTTCTGCATTGTGTTTTTAGAGCATTAGGGTGTAGGATGTTTTTTGAAACTGTCAAATATATGAGGCAGTAGAATCCTACAGTTAGGGCAGAGTTCTCACCAAGAAATTACTTTGTTCAATGTCCCTTCATGCTTAGTGGAAAATGAAGATGTTTGGGGTTCCTGTGTCTACTGCAAGTTCCACTTCAATCTAACTTCTGGCAAATGAATTCTGGTTTCTGATGACTTTCATTATAAACTCCACAGTATTTCTCTCCTGAGAAATGATTCCAAGAAGTTAAAACACACCTTACGAAGGAAAGAACACTTTCAAAATTAAGGGGCTAAAGAAAAGCTGCTCAGATAAAACTGTCAACACTCAAATGCCTAGGAATATTGTGTTCTATACAAAATTTAAAATTAAATAGAAATTTTAGTAGGAAAATAGGGTCCAGCACCAGAAACTTAATATGATGGTACATCTCATCTATGATTCTTAGTATAAAAGTCATAATCCCTAAAACTAGCTAAGTCAAATGTTTCACTGATATCAAATCATTTTAATACTTTTATTTTACATCTAACATAGTTTTAAACCCAGTATAGCTCTTTTTCCACCCTCTTTGACTTTGTTTTCCCTTTTACCTGCTTCTATTGTCTTCTGCTAACACCTGTGAAATGGGTTACAGTATCTTTAAATAACAGAGGCATTTCCATGTAGGTGGGAAAATCTCGGAATTGGGATTTAAGGCACCTTTGATTCTAGTCATTGCTGTGCACTAATCTCCAGGGAGACCTGTATTAGGTCCTGGATTTGACCATAACCTCCCTGAGCATTAGTTTTCTTATCTATAAATCATAGGCCTTGAATAGATGATCTCAATGTCTGTTCCAGATAATCATCTCATCCATTACTCTAGACAGTGATGACATATAAAGGCATAGACTAAAGAGCTCAGTCTGTGAATCCAATGAATTTCCCCAGAATCTGCCTAGATATGTTAAAATCCTGAAAACGATTAGCAAATAAGCAGAGTGCCTCTTCAGAATCATTCTTACTGTAGTTGGCGTTGTTGCCTGGACTCATCAAAATGGTAAGTTCTAAGCCTAGAAAAGTGCCAGTTATTTTCAGAGGCTATCGAGTAGTATGAGTTTAACTGTGACATCCATGAAATAAAGTGTCCTGGTTCTCAGGCTGAGGAATCCAGGACTTTCACAGATATGACAAAACAACCCAAGAATCTATTCATCTGGAAGATGCAGTCCAGAATTTTCATTAGTGAACTTTTTATGAAAATTGATCAATTTCTTACTGATTCTGGTTATATTTGTTTTGACTTTTTAGAAATAAGAGAATTCAGAGGCAAACTACACCCAAGCCTCTCTCTCACTTGAAATTCAGAGCCATGTTACTCTAACAAGCACTCATACTAAATGATGATTATTCAAATAACTCTTTACAGTAAATAGAAAATAAAGGATTAAGAGTGCTGAAGTAGAGATAAAATAATAGAAAGTTGTAGAAAAATAGATTTATTTTTCATTTACTTTGTGTCATGCATTAAATTCCTGTATATAACATGCTGTCTTATCTCCTCACAACCTGCCTGGAGAAAGAGGTATAATGAGTCCTTTCTAGAAATGAAGAAAGTATAGCTCAGAGATGCTGATGTAATAGAGCAGAGTCTCAAACTGATGGAGGGACTATGACTGACAATAAGAGAAGTCAGAGGTGTTATAAAGAAGTTGGTGCTTACCTTGGTGGTAGAGAAGAGAGCATTATAAATGGCATTTGAAAAGGCAAAGAGGCTATGATAAGCAGGCATTTTTTAGGGAATGGCAAATAGTCTGGAATGGCTGAAGCATAGGATGAGAAAGGAGAACAAGGATGCTAAAAGGGGAATGGCATGTGGAGCTTCAATCACGACTCTTCTCATTTGTAAGGAAAGTTGAAATTTACCCTCTGCTCAATAGGGGACCGTTGCGGTATCTTAAATGATTGATGTCATATTTTTTATTAAAAAAAACAAAAAACAAAAAAACCTGGCAGCAGAGTGAAGAATAGGCTAGAGAGGGAAGGAACATTAGGCAAAACGAGTTCGGAGAATGTGGCGTTAACCAGAGAACAGTGAAGCATGAATGCCGTTGGTGGTGGCAGCCGAGAGGGAGAAACAGATTTGGGGTGGATTTAGGAGCTACAAGGTTATCAGACTTGCCAACTGACTGGATATGAATGCCAAGAAAAGGGGAAAATCAAGAAAAATGTGAAGGTTTTTTGCTTGGCTGCCTAGATGAATGATAGTTCCGTTCTCTAAGACAGGGAAAACAGGACAGGCAAGAACAGATTTGGGGACAAAATACTGAGTCTGTTTTTTACCTGTTTTATTAAAGACATTAACATAGAAATGAACACCCGGGGCTAGAGGTCTGGAGAGAAGTGGAATGAAAGTAATGGTGTGGTCATCCTCAAACAGAAGCTGAGCTTTGGGGTGTCAGGGAACTCAGGTGAGGGGAAAGCAAAGACAGCCAAGAATAAATCCCTGGGGAACAGTGGGGTCCATCTCAAGGAGCCCCGAAGTAAGTGGAAAGTGTGGAAACACCCAGTAGCTTTTCTCCTTCGTTTCCCTCCCTCCCTCCCTTCTTACTTCACGTTTCTTAAAACTAATGTCAAAGAAAGGGTCATTTCACTCTCAGGGTTGTATTTTAAAATGCCCTTCCTGTTGCAAACCCATTTTTCTGTATAATTATGTTTAAAGCTTACTACTTGGCCTTAGCTTTTTCTGTGCTCTTAAAGATGTGCGTGCCTTTACTCTTCCCCTGGTAGGACCCTTCGCATCTTTCAAGAGAGAGCCCTCCTGGCCACTCTACTTAACGTCCACCTGCAGCCCATGCATCCTCGCCATCAGTAGTGTTTGATTTTCCTCACAGTACTGAATGAGAACAGAATTTTTTAATGTACTCTTGTTTTCACCTTTTTACTTTCTATCTTCTTTTGTTATAATGTAGACTTCATGAGGACAGGGAATTTGTCTTGTACTGCACTATAAATGCAGCACCTGGAAAAAATACCTGACAATAGTAGACATTTAATAATTATTTGTTGAATAAATGAATTAGGCTGATAGTCATCTCTCTAGAAACCAAACTATATGCATTTTTAAAGGACGCTCCATATCAAATTAATGCCGCTTTTGTTTTGGCCATAATAATATTTTTTTATCATTTTATAAAAGTTTTAGCACAAAGTCACAGAAACTTATGGTGAATCAATCTCTCTCTCCCTACTGTGTGTGTGTGTGTGTGTGTGTGTGTGTGTGTGTGTGTGTATACATATATATATTCACCCCTAAAAAAGTAGATTCCAGCTTGAGAGTTTCATTTTTTATCTCTACTGGGCATTTAAAAAACATTTTAAGGAAAGACCTGTATAGAAAATATAATTCTAAACATTGCTTTGGAAGTAATAGCAGAAACTGTTTACTGAAAGGGGAAGAAAGAGACCTTCATATGCAAATGTATGGCATTTGAAAATGTCATATAGTTACATCTACATATAAATAAGCTGCTCTCTGAATTCCAGGGAAGGGAGACTTTGTGTAGCATTAGCCAATTTCTAAATCAAAATAAACTAATAGAGTAGCAGTGAGTCAAGACATGGAAGAACACATCTTTACTACCTCTTAATACAGCTGTGGCACACCAGGTTAAAGACCACCTGGCCCAAATGAAATCAAATCCCACAGTACTTGAATGGCAACGGATATGAACCAGTAGAAGAAAAGGTATTCACAGATCAAAAAGATGACAACTTCCTGTCGAGTGTTTGCTTCCTTTTAAATATGGACGTGGAAATCATGGGTCTCCTAATGTCTTCTCTACTTAACCTCTATATCAGGATTGTTTTTTATGTGAAGATCTAAAGGTTGGACTAAAAAAGCAGAGACTTTTCATTTTTACCTCTTTCCTTTTTCATATTTGTTCTGTTACATTAGTACGAGATGCTCACCTTGGGAAAATTCCTCTGGTAAACCATAGTATGTAAACTATCAGATGGGGATAAATAACTCCTCTATATTAAATGCACTATCCTTCCAGAGCAACAGGGTACCATTTTACAAGTTACATTTTTCCGACACTGTTTTGGTGCTCTTCGCTTCTGGAGGAGTAAATTGGCCTCACCTGAATGGGCAGCCCGTTCCTGGGCATCAGGTTTCCTAAGTATTATTTTTGCAATAGGCCATTTGCTTTTCTCCAAGTTGAGACTGTGGAATCCACCACAGGAAAAAAAGATTAATTTAATAAATTGTTTTACACCACTTTCACTGGCCATTTCATGGAGTCGGTGTGGGAGTTGTGTTTCCCTAGCAGGAGGAACTATCTGCAATCTGTCAGGTAGTACCTGCACCACAGTTTTGTCTTGGGTATTGAAAATCACAACAAAGCCTTCATCCCAGCACAGCATGTTTACAAAGGAGCTGGAACTAAGAGGATAAGCTTCTAGAATGATAACGGAAGAGAAAAACTTGAATTTTAGGGAAAAAAAGAAATCTTAATAAGCTTAAGGTATCAATGGGGAAGAAAAAATGGAAAATCCAATAGTTAAAGGAAACCAAGCAATCAGAATGGTCTTCAGATGGATAATATAATTGCTACCTTTTACTGAATATGGCTGAATGCTTGGTACTCTATTAGTACTTTTCTTTGAATGGCTCTTCAATGAAAGAATTATTTTCGCTATTGTAAAGATAAACAAATTTAGGCTCAGAAAGGTTAAGCCATTTTCCCAAGGTCATCTAGCTATTAAGAAGATGAGAATATGTGTAAAGTGCTATCTCTTTGACCACAAAGCTGCCTGATCTCTTTCCATTATACCAGCCTGCCTCTTGATACATAGAGTATTAGGGGAAAAGGTAGCAAGAGGCATGTTAGTTACATTTGAAACTATACAATCAGTCTCTTGTGGAGCATATTAAAGGAACCAGAAGCAAATCCCTAATGAGGATTAAAAATATCATATCAATGAACATGCTCAGAAAACTAAAAAAGGAAAAAGAAGTTGAGAAAATTTTGTTGGCTTTTTGCTAAAATGTGCTGATGTGGAGATATTTATGTTTTTCTGAACATCTGGTGGATATTAGTATGTTTTTATTCACAATCTTCTGTTATTAATAATAAAGGGAAGCTGAGTAATTGTGATATACTGCCACAATGAAAGAATATCATGCATGGTTTTTTTCCAATGTATTACAGAATCTCAATATTCCGTCAAACATAAAAACATAAAGTTATTTTTAAAAAGAGGGATATGGATGTTATCTTATTGTAACAAACTTGTTTCCATCAGAACAGACCGAGTCAGCAACTCTTGTATCTACGAGATAAGAATACATTTCAAGTCATATGATTCGTTGTTATTAATAAATGACTTAAATGACACTTTAACATTGCCTTAAGTTTGAGAAATAAACTAAACCTGATACATATATTTGTTTTGCCAAGAGAGAATTCTATTCTTTTATAAGAGTTCATGGAAGAGAGATTCTTTTACTAGAGATAGAGACACCATGGCTTTTGTCTCCTTGGTAGATTGTCAAAACAAAGTGTATCTTTCCTGACCCTGTAATCCTTCCCTCTGGCTTTTTTCAAGGCTCTTCAGCCACCCAGGATTCTTGCAAGAATCCACTACTGAATGTAACTGAATCCCTTCCATAGGATGCCAGCAATGACATATACTCAGGGGCTACATAAGGCAAGCATGGCATGGATGGGCTGGTCCTGCTTGAGAGGCAGCCTCCCCATGAGCGGGAGCACTCCATGGATTTGCATGTGCCAGAGAGTGGGTGCCAACTTTATTGCAGGATGGTACAATAGCCTTTATTGCATGTACCACGCTCCTTCGTCTACGCTGCCTACCTTCATTTCCCTCACTCTCAATGCTCCAGCAACTAACAGTTCCCCTACAAGCCATGCTCTAGCTCTCATCTGATTCTGTGTATGTTATTATTCCAACGTGCGATACTCATTCTTCTTTCACTTGTCTAATTCTTGTTCCTCCTTCATGTTTCAGCTTAGATATCCTCCCTCTTGGAATGACAATGATTATAACAGCCACTTTCGTTTATTAAGCATTTACTATGCGCCAGGCACTGGGCTAAATAAATGCTTCTTTACACTAAAAATCTCATTTACTTGTTACACATATTAGTTTAAAACAGCTGTAATGTATTGGGTACTTACGGTGTGCCAGACATTGTTATAAATGTTTCACCAACATGCATAAAGGTTAAAGGTTAAATAACTTGGCTGCAGTTACAGAGCTGGAGGGTGGAAAAAAACAGAATTGAACCCAGACAGCCAAGCTCCAGAGTCTGTGGTGATACTGCCTCACAAGTGTTAACAGGTAGTACCATTCTTTCAACCATTTTAAAATTGAGGAGTTGCAGGCTGTTCCCTCCCCACTTTCACCCTGCAGTCCAGGCATTTCCACGTGCTCTTTGGCCTTTATCTTTACCCAGTTATCACATCATTTTGTGTTTGCCTGTTTGCTTTTCTGTTTCCTTCTTTTACGAAGAGGAAACAGAAGCCTTGAGGAGTGAAGTAATTTGCCAAAAAAAGTTAACAATATCAAATGGCTGGGCTGAGATTGAGTCTGGCTCTCTCTTCCAAAGCCTGCTTTTTTCCCTCTGCCAAACGGTCTCTTATATACGTGAACCAGAGCATTTCTCTGCAGACATGTGTTTCCATGAAAACAAAAGCAAAGTGACACAAAAGGACACAGAGAATATTTATTTCTGGGTCTATTGCTCCATGCTTATTTAGTTCCTTTAGATTTGTTTGAAAACATAACTATGAGGACATGTGATGACAATATCTAATTAAATCTAAAGCATTTATTAAGTGCTTATTATTTGCTATCTATTGCTCAGAGAATTTTATATGGATATTTTCACTTATTCTTCACTATAACCCCATGATGCAAATACTGTCATCCCCATTTTACAGATGAGGAAACTGATCCACAGAGGGGTTAGGGTTATATGACTTGCTCTAAATCCCACAGCCTATAGGTGGAGGAACTAGATTTGGAACTCAATTAGGCACGACTCTTCATGGATAGGAGAAATGAGATTCTTTTCAATGTTACCAAAAATTCTCTGCTGATTACCAAAACTATTAGACTCATACAATACATAAATTGTGCATTATGAGACTAATAGAAACATGCCTTATGTTCACTACCCCTCAGAGAATACTGAGAAATACTTAGAGAATAAGAGAAAAATGATTGGGCCTAAAGCACTTCATGCTCATATTTTGCTCCTAATTCCTTCGGAATGACCAAGCTTGAAAAGATGATAACGGGGTTGGATGGATCCAACTTTTTTTTTTAGAAGAAAGACAGATGGGATCTTGAGACTCTGCAAAGCTGTTCCTCTGCTAGGCATGCTTCATCTCCTCTATATAAACTGATCTCCATTAATTTGTGTGGAAGATTCATTGTTCCAAGTCTCAGACAAAGATCCCTACATTGTGTGAGTTTAAGCCTGGCAAGGTTCTTAAAGGACAGTCTTGTCACCTCTAGCCACAGACAGGACATGGCAGTAGTTGCTTCCAGTGACCCAAGACCAATAAAAAAATAGAAATATGAAGGAGGTCTGACCTTCAAAAACAATTAGCCTGTTCCTGTTACTTCCAACTATGATAGAAAAGATTGTGGAGCTCCAAGGGCACGGAAATCCACTCAGTCAATTTTGGGAACTGGAAAATCTGTTTCTTAAAAACCATATGAGGGAGTCCCTCCCATCAGGAAGCACCCACGAGCCTCCTAGATAGCTTCCTCTACAAGAGGGCAGACAGCAGTATCAAGCAGTATCAGCAGTATTTCGTCTTGTGGAACTGAAAACCACAGCCACAGAAAGATACAGAAAATGAAAAAGCAGAGGACTTTGTACCAGATGAAGGGATAGGATAAAACCCCAGAAAAACAACTAAATGAAGAGGAGATAGGCACCCTTACAGAAAAAGAATTCAGAATAATGATGGTGAAGATGATCCAGGACTTTGAAAAAAGACTGGATGCAAAGATTGAAAAGTTTACCAAAGATCTAGAAGAATTAAAGAGCAAACAGAGATACACAACACAGTAACTGAAATGAAAAATGCACTAGCAGGAACCAACAGCAGAGTAACTGAGGCAGAGGGGTGAATAAGTGACCTGGAAGACAGAATGGTGAAAATCACTGATGTGGAAAAGAATAAAGAAAAAAGAATGGAAAGAACTGAAGACAGCCTAAGAGACCTCTGGGACAATGTTAAATGCACCAACATTCGCATTATAGGGGTCCCAGAAGGAGAAGAGAGAGAGAAAGGACCTGAGAAAATATTGGAATAGATTATAGTTGAAAACTTCCCTAACATGGGAAAGGAAATAGCTCCCCAAGTCCAGGAAGCACAGAGAGTCCCAGGCAGGATAAACCCAAGGAGAAACACACCAAGACATATAGTAGTCAAACTGACAAAAATTAAAGACAGAGAAATGTTACCAAAAGCAACAAGGGAAAAATGACAAATAACACACAAGGGAACTCTCATAAGGGTAACAGCTGATTTCTCAGCAGAAACTCTGCAAGCCAGAAGGGAGTGGCATGATATATTTCAAGTGATGAAAGGGAAGAATCTACAACCAAGAATACTCTACCCAGCAAGGATCTCATTCAGATTCGACGGAGAAATCAAAAGCTTTACAGACAAGCAACAGCTAAGAGAATTCAGCACCACCAAACCAACCCTACAACAAATGCTAAAGGAACTTCTCTAAGTGGGAAACATAAGAGAAGAAAAGGATCTCCAAAAACAAAAACAAAACAATTAAGAAAATGGTAATAGGAACATACATATTGATAATTACCTTGAATGTAAATGGACTAAATGCTCCAACCAAAAGACACAGACTGGCTGAATGGATACAAAAATAAGACCCACATATATGCTGTCTCCAAGAGACCTACTTCAGACCTAGGGACACATACAGACGGAAAGTGAGGGGGTGGAAAAAGATATTCCATGCAAATGGAAATCAAAAGAAAGCTAGAGTAGCAATAGTCACATCAGATAAAACAGACTTTAAAATAAAAAATGTTACAAGAAACAAGAAAGGACATTACATAAAGATCAAGGGATCCACCCAAGAAGAGGAGATAACAATTATAAATATATATGTACCCAATATAGGAGCACCTCAATACATAATGCAAATGCTAACAACTACGAAAGAGGAAATGCAAGGCAGAAATAAAGACACAGATGTAGAGAATAAACACATGGACACCAAGTGGGGAAAGCGGGGAAGGTTGGGGGGATGGAAAAAAAAGAAAAAGAAAAAAAAAACCATATGAGGGGACTTACCTGATGGTGCAGTGGTTAAGAATCTGCCTGCCTATGCAGAGGACATGGGTTCGATTCCTAGTCTGGGAAGACCCCACGTGCCACAGAGCAACTAAGCCCGTGCACCACAGCTACTGCAGCCCACACGTCTAGAGCCTGTGCTCCACAATAACAGAAGCTACCGCAATGAGAAGCCCATGCACCACAACGAAGAACAGTCCCCGCTCACAGCAACTGGAGAAAGCCTGCACAAAGCAACAAAGACCCAATGCACCCAATAAATAAATTAAGTAAATAAATAAATTTATTTTTTTAAAAATCATATGAGGACATAAAGATGATGGTGAATATTTAAAAGAATTTCAATAGGCAGAGGGAAGTAAGATCTCACGTTTTTACTATGAGAGAGTGTTAATAAATGATAAATAGTTTTGAATATACACAATGGAAACTGAATAAGTAAGAATAAAATCTTAAATTCGAAGACCTAACCATTCCTTTTTAAGCTTCTCCTCATCCAAAAAATAAATAAATAAAATAATAATGATCACTTGATAACCTTTATTTTTCAATTAGTGTAGTAAAAATAAAACATATTCATTATAGAAAATTATCTCTACTACTTAGAAGTAGTCATTATCACTGTCAAAATTGGGGTGAATTTCATTCACCAGGTTTTTATATTTTCCACACATTATATATTTTAGTATCTTACTCATTTTTCTATGTCATCAAAACTCTTCCTAATTTTTTCTAGTTGAATAATATTTTATCATCTAATTACACTACAATTTACTTAACTATACAATACTACTGCTGAAAATTTAGGTAGTCTCTCAGTTTTCATTTTTATAGAGGATTTACAATTGATTTATTTATAATGTGAGTCTTTGTCTGCTTCTGAGGCTCTTGATACATGACACCATATTAGTTTTTCAGTGTTTGCACCATTTTCTCTCCCACTGATAATATTTCAAATTCTTGTCTCTGCCCCATCTATCCCTAGTGCAATCTAACATAAGATGTAGATTTCCAATGATTACAGCTGCTCTCCAGATCGACTAAATGGCCTCCTTATAGTGTACCATGCTGAACATTTTAACTGCCCTGCTATTTGAGATCAGCTTTTCGACATGGCCTGATATGAAGCTAACAAAATGAATGCCCTATGCATGGTCCAATCTAAGAACACAGACCCAAACAATACATGTAGTAAAAAGACTGGAAGTAAATAAATGTTGCTAGTGGTTTTGTTTAGGGTGTAAATAATGAGGACTTTCTATCCATCTACTTTTTATATTTTCTAGTATTCTTAAATCAATGTGAAATTGCTTTTATAATGAAAATACCTAATATACTTTATTTTTAAGGAAAAAAAGTATAAACTAAGCAATTTAGCCGTCTGAAAAAACACACATTCTTCACACTGAATGATACACAGTTTCCTATTAGTAAGTGAAACACCTATGGTCCTAACTATACCTACAAATTCAAGTGAAGGAGGAAAGCAATCATCGGGGTCTCTCCAGGCAAAAAAACATTTCTGTCTCAATTATCTATATCTTTCAGATGAAATTGTTTTCTGCTCTGGAATTATCCAGATGACTGCCTTTTTCATTTTTCCCCTTAACTCTATATGTACAACTCTAAGACAATCCTTTACCATTGAAAAATTGTGAAGAAAAGTCCAGATTAAAAAGGAGAACACATAGGAAACTGGTTGTGGGTATATAAGAATTCTCTGTACTCTCTTTGTAGCTTTTCTATAAATCTAAACTATTCTAAAATTTTAAAAATTACTTAAAAATGAGAACACATGGTTTCTGGAGCTATCTTTCTACCCTTGACCTGCTATATGACATTAGGGAATAATTGAATATTTCTGGCCTCCACCCTCTATATATCAAGGGAAAAAATACACATCACACCACACATACACACATACACACACATTTATACATTTAACTTTCATAACATTTAGGAATGTTGCAGTCTCAAGTAAAATAATAGCTACAAAAAAACTTTTAAAAATGTAAATCATTAAACAAAGTAAATTAATAATGTAATTTAATAATCCTCTGGCCTAAATAGAACTTATGTTACATAATGGAAATTGAAGAGAGCAAATCTACATACTTCTTATCTTTAAATAACTTATTTTCTCATGATAACTTTTTCAAAAAGAGAGAAAAATGCTTTACTTAAAAGCATTCCTCACTGTAGTCTAATTTTTCCCTTTCATTTCATAATGTTTACCTTGCCTTAAAATTTACACCTCCACATCCCTTGTAGACCATTATAAATGTCCTTCCTACTTTAGATATCAGGTAGAAGACTTCCTTTCAATAATCATAAATTTGCTTAATATTATTAATAGACATTTTACCCCTTATCATTTTCCTATTAAATTATTAATTTCTTGCAGTTAATCTCAATTCTATTGTAGATATCCAAACATAAACACAGAGTTTTCAATGCAGTCTCCACAATCAAAATCAGAGATCTGTCATGTTTATACATCAGAGCTTAATTGTTTTTCCTGCCGTCTTCCCCATTATATAAAATGGCACTTCCCAGATGTTCAAGCCAAAAGCCTAGTCATCTTTGATTCATTCCTCTCATTTTGCAATACACAAACAAGTCATATTCAGTCCACCTCTAAGATATATGTGGAATAGAAGTATTTTTTTCTCCCTCCGTTGCTGCTATACTCCAAGACCTGGACACTGTCTTTCACCTACACTACTCTAATGGTCGCCTATTTGTCCTCCCTCCTTCCTCTCTTTTCCCTCAACGATGCATTGTCCATATCAGTCAGATCTACTTGAAACTATCCAAATGGTTTCTCACCGTGCTTTAAATCAAACTGATACTCCTTAATGTGGCATACAAAATTCCACATAGTAAGGACCTCGCTGGTCTCTCTACTCCATTTTGGCTCTCTCCTTACTTCCCTGGGAACCCTCTTCTCTAGTCACAATGCTGGCTCCTGGCATATCAATTCTTTACAGTAAACTCTTTCTGTGTGTGCCACTCATTCAGTGGGCTCTTCACCTGACCAGCTTTTTCCCATCCTTCCTTCGTCAATACCCTTCCCTCACCTCTTTAAAATAGGTCTACCACCCTACTCTGCTATATCTGAACACCCATTTTCCTCTGTAACATTTCTAACTTAGATGCTAGGTTTTTGTTTGTTTGTAGCTTTGTATATTGTATGTATGACATATATGACCTTTATGAGAGAAAGTTTAAACCACCACTGTGCACTCTGTACCTGTAGTATTTGGCACATAGGAGGAGATCCGTCAGTACTTTTTGAATGAATGAATAAATTGATGAGGTAATTAGGTACAGGACAGCTAGGAGCAGGTACTAGTAAATTTCAAGTCCTCATAAGAGAAACTATGTTTCCTATCTTCTCTGGATCCAAAGGGCTACATGGTCACACACCAAGAGCCAGAAGTTGTGGGTTGATATTGACAGCATTCACTGTAGCAAAAGCGAGGGGCTTGTTTGAATCACCTGTGTCACACTCAATTCCCACCTCTGGATATAGCCATTTTATGGTTTTTCTGTTTCCAAAGTAAATAGTTCCCTGTAAGCCTGTAAGCCCCAGTTCTAAGTGCCAGCTGTTTTATTTCTGATGGTTAAACTAGGTGTTTGACTCTCTCCAAATTCAAATTTGTACGTGTTTTACAACCCCTATTGATTTCTTGAGTGGTTAACCGTGTACTTGTAGAGTATAAATTATACACGGGGAGTGTGTTAGACCTGTTAAAAGGTAAACTAACACTACGCGACCACAAAGTACCACTTTGTTAGTAACTGATTCAAGTCCTAAAAGCTGTCCAAGTGGAAAGAAACTGTTAAGATCCATGCCTTATTCTTAACTATTTCTAGAGCGGATTTTACACTCAAAGTTATCACTGACTAGAAATGAAGGAAGTGCCAGAAGAAATCAATTGTTCAAAACTGGGAAAAGAGAGAGAGAGAGAGAATTCATAGCTATTTAGAATATTTGAGGAAACAGTTGTCCTAGATTTAAAAGATTTGTACTTAACCAAAGGATAATGCGTTAAAGACAAGACCATTTAGTGTTCAAATTTTCTTAATGGAGTTCTCTAAATTCCCATCCTTCTTAAACAAAACATGCTAAACAAACTCCAGCATTTTCTTAATGAGTTAGAATTCCATAATAGCATCCGTTACTCAGGAATTCTGAAAATGCAGATAGAGATAATGTGGGAGATTATACTCCAGATGTGACCTGGAATTTTGTTGAAAAGATCATTGATGTGACCAGTTTGCTTCTTGGTCATGTGCTTCTTTCTAATAAAGGTAAAATGCAGCATCATTTGTTGTATGACAAAATAAACAATGTAAGATAACTGCCTTTCTTATAAGATGAATTAATAAATCAGAAATGAATGCAGCCCCTTTCCTAAAGTTTCCTAGCTTCTCAAAAATTCTTGTTTACTGTGGTTATTAGCATCCTTTGACACATCAGCACCTTCAAAACGTAATTTCTGTGCTGCAAATGCAATGAACCATAGATATTTCAACATAAGCTTAAACTAAGGTGATCCTATAATCTACCACCCTAACTAGGAAACTTCTGAGAATGAAAGGAGGCACTATGAATCATTATGCTGGGAAAATAAACATAAACCAAGATTGTACAGGTCACATACTAGCTGAAACCAATCTTTCAGCTCATTTTCGTTAATTCCATATGGACTATTAAAAAGTATATTTTATCAGTGTGAGTGTTTGGTTGCTAAGTGGTAACTATATTAGTTTGCTAAGGCTGCCATAACAAATTACCACAAACTGGGTGACTTAAAACAACAGAAATTTATTATCTCACAGTTCTGGAGGATAAAAGTCTAAAATTAAGGTGTTGGCAGGGCCAGACTCCCTCCAGATTCTCAGAGAGAGAATCCTCCCTTGTCTCTTCCAGCTCTGGCGGCTCCTACATTCCTTAGCTTGTAGCATCGTAGCTCCAATGTCGGCCTCCAACTTCACTTGACCTTCTATTGTGTGTCTTCATATGACCTTATAAGAACACCAGTCATTGGATTCAGGGCCCTCTCTAATCCAGTATGAAAGCATCTGAACTAATTATTTCCCAATAAGCTTTACTCTGCGGTTCCAGATAGATGTGAGTTTTTGGAGGACATTATTCAACCCAATGCAGTAACCCATAAAATATTTGGTTAGTATTTTACCAAATAATCATTAAATATAAGATTTTACTGACAGTAAAAAAATGTATAATACTGAACATGAAAAAGACCTGTTCATTGCTATTCTCATGTCTCTCTATCAGGTTAAACAGAGAGACCACATGGAAATCTATGACAGATTATCACATCATCAAAAGTTTTATTTTAGAAAGCAATACCATCTTTCATAACAGTCTTATTCTGCTTAAATACAAAGATACTTGATCCACAGACATGTACCGAGTTATCATTGAGAAATATCATCAAAACAGAATAATTTTCAACACCATGAAACTGTTCAGAGGCTATGCTATGTTCAGAAATCACTTCTTAGGAAAAACTACAAAATTCTGTCTTAGGGGTTAACTCCATGGCTTTTCAATATCAATTTTATCTAGAATGCTTATTTAAAATGTCTCACCAACTTTCAGAAACACAAAGCACAATCAGCTGCATCTGTTTCTTAAAATTATCTTATCCTTGAATATTAGAAGAGATGGTATACCTTCTAGCGCTCTCAGTGAGAATCAATTACGTTAATGTAGTCGGGTAGCAACATATGGCAGTACTCCAAACTTGTAAATGAATCTAAATCTACACTCTAAATTTTCTAACTGTTCTTTTTGGGCTATGACATCATACAGGGGAAATGTGCAAACCCATCAACCCGTCAATTGCCTATACTTGCTCTTTCAAGTCATTTATAGATATCTTTCTTTTCTTTTATGGTAAGCAACACATTTTTGCCCTCCAGCCTTTTGCCTTTCACCAAATAAGCCTGAAGTGCATAGCAAATACAGCTTTTACCCCTGCATCTAATTTTATCACATTGACTGTATACACTCTACGGAGTAGACTGGAGTTCTCCGCCATATTACACCTTACCTTGTCACTTAAGGTAGGGATCACTTAAGGTAGGGATTGTCTGTGTCTGTAAGGACATATTACGGAAGTGCAGCTGGCTCTTTGATGCAACAGCTAAGAGGGACTAATCTTTGGAAAGCTACCACACCAAGGTACAGGTGGGGCTTCTAAATATATCCCCTATGTCTGTCATACTCATTCATTTATTCATACTACTTGTTGACCACCCACTTACTGCTACTTCTTGTTCTACACCCTAGAAATGTTACAGTAAATAATAGTCTCTGCCCTAAGAGAAAGTATAATCCATTGCAGAGTTTTCTCATGTGCTCTGAATGGGTCTACTTTAGCCATCAGGTGGCTTAGGTGGCTAGAGCCCCCAGGCTAGTTGTCTCCTCCATTTGCCTAAAACCAAATCTTATCCTTTTCTATGTATGTTGTGAAAAATTTGGAGATGCTATGGTCTAATGCAGTGTTTCCTCGAATGGAGTCTGGTGGAACAGTCCCACAAAATGTTCCTAAAAAAGAAGAGGGAAGTTTCCTAGACAAATGAGTTTAGGGAAACTCCATAATGCGTGTCCTTTTTAGGCATCTCACGATGCAGGTTAGCCTTTTAAAGACTCAGAAAACAAGCAGTAAAGAAACACATATAACTGTGTTTAATCTACTCTTTCCCAAACTTATTTGACTATAGGACCCCTTTTCCCACGAAGCCTGCTCCGGAAGTAGCACTGCATCATCAGGGCTCCCCTTGGGAAACTCTGGTCCAGAGAGTGTGTCCATTGTCCTTAAAGCTTGCAATTTAGAAGCAAGGGTGGCTGTCTTGTCCTGCTCAAGAAACTAAAGAGATGTCCCTCGCCAGCTGCCCTACTCTTGTGCTGTCAACACCTGTTGCTTGTTGTAGCATCATCTCTCCCAATTGTCACAGTGCCACAAATGGTGACTTTGCTTCTATTTATTCCCTCTACTTGTCTTCTCTCCTGCTCCCATTGCTTCTCTTATAACTTTATCTTTTCTTCAGACTAGCTGAATGTCTAAAGATATCACCAAGGGACCAATGCTCCTTTATTCCCATTCGGAAATTGAACCAATCATAATCCTTGATATGATCTGCACCTTATCTCAGCTGTGTTATTTCTATATCCAAGAGAATGCTTCATTTGCTTTCACACAGGGAGTTCTTGTTGCTATTCTGTTAGTTGTCTGACAGAGCCATTAAAGAAGCCTAGAGATTTGTGAAAGTTGGTCTCAAGAGACCTGGGGTTTGACAACATTTAGAAGTCTCTCACAGATGTTGGCATTTGTTGCAGGCACACGGCCTATTCGTTGAGTGTTGTGTTCTCAAAAGAGGCAAAGACATTCTAAAATAAAATGAATTGTTCAGTCTGACTACCAAGATCAAGAAAGGCTTGATAGCTGAGGGCCGCTGACGACTTCTCATCACATCCAAAGTGGGCGTAGGAAGAGCAGCACTGGGCAAGTCACTGCTCACACACTCCTGGACACGGCGCAGCTGGCTGCGATCAGTCCTTTAAGAGAAGGAACCAAAATAGAATTGGGACCACAAAGGTGGAACAGCACCAGAGTAGTTATTGGGGGAAAGAAGCAGGACCCAGGGAGCAGGAAAACCTAGCATGAGATGGCCAGAGACAGATGAGAAACACCTAGACGGAGTCAGGAGTATTGTAAACCAAATCACCTGAATGGCAGAACGGCCTGGGGTACTTTTTTAAAAGACAAACCTCAGGTGCCTCAGCTGCTGATCCTGATTCAGTTGGTCAGGACCAAACCCTAGAAATCTGCTTTTGACAAGCAGTTAAGGTGTGTCTGCACTAGAACAAGCAACATTACCCTTAAAAGAGGAATTTAAGGATACTAACCCATTCCTGTATCTCATTAAATTTTGTCATTTATAAGAGATCACAGCAGAATCATGTTTATACAAAACTCACACACGTGTATACACACTTCTGTGAGGGTATCAGACTATTCAGGATGTTGCCTAAGATTCTGTAACATCCCAGTGCCAAGGTTCTGGACCTATAAATGTTGTTCAGGTATCTAGCATGGCATGACATCCCTCATTGTGGTTGTCTACAATTTTTAGGCTAGGGAGTTTATTGATGTTTAGAATTAAACATTAAACAAATATCCCACTTAAATATTATATAACATTTCTAGCTATTTGAAGTGCTTTTACCACAATTTTTAGAGCTTATTTCTTTTTCTTTTTTCCCAGAAGTCCAGTTTTAAAGCTTTTTCCTTAGAGAATTTTACATTATTCCTAGTGCTTTCTCAAGTACTTTTGAGACTCTGCTCATGGAAGTCTGCTGAAGAGTAAAAACTATACCTTTGTTCTTTAGTTTCAGAAACTATAAAAGCTCTCCAATTCCTTTTGGAGTGCTCTTGTAGAAAACCAAGCTGGTCACTAGCCGTATTCATTGCAATATCATCGAGTTTATCTGCATTTATTGTTTTGCTGTTTACCATCTATCACACTTAAGTATGAGAATAAATGTGTGGTTGTATTCAGAAACAGACAACTAAGGAAAATGTTTTGTTAATTTATAATCTTAGTTCCTATTCTGAACTAATGCATTCGCATTATGTGTTTTGTTTTGTTTTGTTTTTTAAATGTTTCCTTTTTTGTTGTCCTGAAAAAGTTCAGCCATCATTTCTCACTTCTGGATGATACTGTAGGAAACAGTGTGAATGACCAGATTAGAATTCATTAATTCAGAATTGGCCATACATGGTTCTAGTGTGATTTCTGAGGTAGGACATGCATACAGATATCAGTTTTTCCACCTAGAAGAACTAGATTTTCCATATTCTTCAATCATTACATGAAAGTGATTATAAATGCTTCATTTTAGACTCACACCTCCTTTGTTAACAGAAGGAATATTATTTTAAAGCTAGGTGATATACTCATGTCTCCATTAGCCCCACCACAAACTGTAGAAAGAAGGACCCACATCCGTTTCTCCTGATCCATTTCTACAGGGTCTATAGCCCAACTCCTCCAGCAGACATTCTTTCCTAAGGCATTTCTCTCTCTCCCCTCAATTATTTTCTGATGCCATCCTCGCCGTACAAAAAGTTGTTCCTATGACACAAAGTTAAGATTCTTTTCCTACTGATTCAACTTCTGGATGTTTCTGGCAGATTCTCCATGCTGGGCAACTGCGTCACTGGGATAACTTAGGGAAATGTTAGTTTCTTTTAAAAAATATGTGTTCATCATCTTTTCTGTGCTATGGTCTGTGCTAGACACAGAGACTGCAGCAGTAAAGTGAATAAACAAACAAGACAATACTTGCCTTTAAAAAGGAGTTTCTGAACTAATGCATCACACAACAAGCAAAGGACGATGAAAATTTGGTGTGAAAAGTGCTAGGAGAGGGGAATGGTTTTAAGTAAGGAAGGCAGTGAATCCAGACTGAGTGGCCCAGGGCGAAGATTACAGAAGTCCCTCAGAGGATGTAATGTCAATGATGAGACCTGAATGATGAGTAGGAGTTAGGTAGATGGATGATAGAAGGAGGAAATGAGTATTCCTGATAAAGGAAACCGCATATGAAAAGTCCCAGAGGGCAGAGAGAAATTTCATATGATGAGTGTAGGAGGTTGCAAGAGAATCACAAAAGGTGAGAATGGAGAAGCTGGAACCAGATTCTGAATGACCTCCTAAGTGAGATTGAAATTTAATTCATTGGAGGAGTAATGAGGTATAACAAGAATTGTTTTGGGGGGGTAGTTTAAGCTGGGTCATTATGCATTCATATTTTTCTTATGAAAAGATCATTCTGGCTCTAGTGTGGAAAATGGACCTGGAGAGGGCAAGATTGGAAATTGGCTGATCGATAGTGATGGTTTGATCTAAGATGGTAGCCATAGAAATGTAGAAAAATGAACTAATTTGGTAGATATGTAAAAAGCAGAAATCATAGGACTTAGTGATTTACTCAGAATTTAAAAGTGAAACCCAAATTTCTGGTTTGTGCCAATGAGTGGATGAATATGCCTGACTTAAGAAGTAGGGGAAGGGACTTCCTAGGTGGCGCAGTGGGTAAGAATCCGCCTGCCAATGCAGGGAACACGGGTTCGATCCCTGCCCCAGGAAGATACCACATACCGTGGAGCAACTAAGCCCGTGAGCCACAACTATTGAGTCTGTGCTCTAGAGCCTGTGAGCCACAGCTATTGAGCTCATGTGCTGCAACTATTGAAGCCCACGTGCCTAGAGCCTGTGCTCTGCAACAAGAGAGGCCACCTCAATGAGAAGCCTGCACACCACAATGAAGAGTAGCCCCCGCTCGCCACAACTAGAGAAAGCCTGTGTGCAGCAACGAAAACGCAACACAGCCAATAAAATTAATTAATTAATTAATTAATTAACTAATAAAAAAAAGATGTAGGGGAAGGAAGTGGGAAAAGAAGCTGATGAGTTTGTTGAGGTGTCTGTGAGACACTTGGTACTTTGATATGTAGATATGAAACTCTATGAAATTCTGATGACCACAAAGGTGATCTGGGCTGGCTAATCAGAATCTGGAAGTCAGAGGCTTTGAGGTGACAATAGAAACCTTGAGTGAGTAATGAGCTCCCTCCCGGAGATGTTTAAAGTGTAAAAAGAAAAGAACTTTAGGAAAACACCAACACTTTAAGAATAAGTTGGAAAAGAGGAGCCCACAAAATAGACTATGAAGGAACAACCAAAAAATAAATAGATAAAAATAAAGAAACAAGAGGTAGGTGATATGGAAACCAAGGAAGTTTTGTGAATTTTTATCTTAAGAAGGAAGACACTTGAAAATGTTCAAATGCTGATGGCAAGGAGCAAGAGTAAAGGAAAGATAAAGATACAGGAGAGAAAGGAGATAATGGATGGAGAGAACCCTTGAGAGAGATGGAAGGGTTGGGATTCATGATGCCTTGGCCTTAGACAAGAAATCTCTCCCAAGGTAGAAGGAAAAAAAAAGAAAAGATTGCTTTTTCGAGCAGCGATAGGATCCAGGTGAGATAAAGAGTCAGGAGTCATAAAAAGCAAACAACAAATAAGATATGGAGGCCAGATGTTGTCCTGTGTTTTCATAAGTTCTTAACTGCATGTTCTGCATGGTACACTGGAAAGAACCCTAGCTTTGACCCTAGTTCTGCTTATCAATTGTGTAAATTTCTAAGACAAGTAATGAAACCTATTTGAGCTTCAGTTTCCTCATCTATATAAAATGAGATTTTTATAAATCTACTTTGGAGGGCCATATTAAGGAATATATTGTTGTCATGTTAAGTATTAACACAATGTTAGGCATGTTGTAGATTCTCCAGGAATTATAGACACATTTATTATCATCCTATCTTGAGAATCTGTTTTCTTGACTGTATTTAGAAGACAACAAGCAAAATCATGTGGAAACAACCAACAGATATAGTATATTACATATAGCACATAGCACAGAGCCATACATACAGTAGGTACTCAAGAAATGTTTGTATAGTATATTACGAATTTTTTGTCCTATCTACATTATTAAAATCTTTAAAAATTTCTGCTGTGTTTCAGTGAATGCTCCAGCGTAAATCCTCCTCAATCTCCGTTGGCTAATAATTTCAGAGTCCCAGAGGATAACAAATGTGTCACCGGCGAAGGTTTATGTTAACTCTTTATCCATTGCTGCACATGCAGCCTATAAAGGAGAAAATAGCTTGACTCACATATCCCAGAAGGCAAGAGTGGACAGGATCTGAACCCTCTGTCACGTGTGTTGTCATTTCCAACATTGTCACACAAGAAGCTCGCTAAGAAAGGACACCCAGATTAGCCACTAAGCAAATAAGTTGGCCAGAAATGCATAGCTTTAATTGAAGACAAAAGAAAAAAGGGGAGGGGAGTATACTTGGCATAAAATGGCTTCCCATAATTTTTTCCTTCTCTAAGGTTTACAGTAAACTTTGTTTTTGAAGAGCAGCTTGGAAGAGAGCAGGGTTGCTGCAGCAGGAGCTCAGTGGGGAGAGCTGTAGCAAATTGCCCCAGATAAGCTTAAGGCAACTCTAGCTCTGGACTCCTGAGAGGCTAATGATCCATAGATCCCTGCCTCTTCCCAAGGCCTGATGTTTACGAAGTGTTGTCAAAGACATCTAAAGTTCCATAAAATACTATATTTTTAAAAGGTCTTCAAGCTTAATCCTCTAAACCTATAGGAGTTACCCACTTGCTGAGAGTTAATAGGCTCTTGAATGAATGGTGAAGTTTGAAAAGGACCATTACAGGCAGAGTGCAGTTTCCCCCAGTAGCCTGCTCTCTTCACTCATTGGAGGGCTCTGCCATCTGAAGCCAGTCAGGGCATTTCTAAGGCAGGGGACAGAGAAAATGGCTATAGACCTGCTTATTTTTCTCCTAACCAAAAACACCCTTTTTTTTCCTTTTTTTCTTGGAGGTCTAGAATTTCTGGCTAAATCTGTATGAAATGTGTGATGTCAAATACTTAAATTTATTAAAATTGTATATGAATGTCATAAGTTAAGGTGGTACATACACATTTCTCTCCCAAGATTTTACAGATTTCTCAGCTTTTACCCATGTAAATGTATTACCACTAGAAACTGAGATAATAAAAGCCCATGCAGATAATCATCCAGTATTGTTGCATTTCAGTCACTCCAGTCCCCAAATTACTATGTCTATTTCAGATGCTGGTACTTTTTCCAATTTAAATTCAAGCAATTCTTGAATAACGCCGTCAAGGTCTTGCCTGAGAATGTAGTGATGTGAAAATTAGTTTTCTTCCATTTTATTTTAATTTTATATCCAATAAGAATATTTATATATGCAAGTGGTGATGTGGATAATCACATTTCACATTTTATATTAGTACCTGATCAATAGTAGGATAGGAAGAATTTCTCTACATGCCCATCCATCCTTCTCCCAATCCATATCTTTGCCTGACTAGCGACGTTTCAGATCCAAATAGTTTCAACTACTCTTCTGAAAAAATAGGATAATGTTCAACTTGTAGAAGAAATGTAGCACTAAAAAGACTTGATCTCTATTTTGAAGTTATTTTTTCTAAGTCTTTAACAAATGAAGTAGCTAGGAATATTGTGACTGGGCCTCTGCTCTTTACAAAACTTTAGAATTGAGTGTGTCCTTAAATGCCTCCATGTCCCTTGTGCTAAGCTGTCACTTTTAGCTAGCATTCCCCTTTGAGTCTCCATCCTAGAGGCTTAAAAAAGGAGAGACTCTTCTCATCTACTCACCTGTGCCTTGAAGAAACTATGACAGCAGGTGAGGCTATTACAGAATTTGTTAAGTTGCAAGAACTCATATTGCATTACATTCAGAACCCGTTCAATAGGAATGCTTTTCTGGTCTTTTAAAAACTTCTATTGCAATTCAAGCTAGATATGAGGTTTTACTGCCGCCTCATATGTTTCTACCTGATAAGATAAGGACAGGAAGTCACAAGAATTATATATCTTCTTTGAAACCACCTCTAATCAACAATGGGACCATCATGAATTTACTTCTAAATTCATAATTTGTTTCTGTCCTGGGCACAATGTAAATATAATGAGAAGAAAGATAGTTTTTCTAGTTGGTTAAGTAAAATTATTTTCAAACTACTTTAGCAATAGGGCAGTAAGCAGGAGAGTAAAATCAAGTAATCACAACAGGTGTGCACGTATAGGAATATCTCAGTGCTGGAGTTTCCTTGTACTGTTATAAATGTGAAAAATAGAAGTATTATATAAATACATCCAAAATGGAAATTTCATTTGGCTGGAAAAATGTGGCACATTTTGCGTGCCCACAGGAAAAGAGAGTTGAAACGATAATAAACCACACTATACAACTCACATGCATGCACTTGTCAAGATAATTAATGATGTTAAAGCATTATGTTAAAAACTGAAGTAAGATCCACAAACATATTTTTCTGCACAAGGAGGACAGTACACAGTGAAGATCACTTCATGCTAGAATGTCTGAATTACAGACAGTAAATATTTAAGATATTTTAACTCTTTAAAAAGTAAAATGTCCCCCAAATTAAGACAAAGTGATTTCCTTATCTAAATAATGTCCTTATTTCTCCATTTCTTTTTCCCAGGATATCAAAAATAATATTTTGTAATAAACATTTATTAGTAATCTATTATAAGTAAATATTACTCTTAAAATTCAAAGAGGTCTGGGGACTTCCTAGGTGGCGCAGTGGTTAAAGAATCCACCTGCCAACGCAGAGGACACGGGTTCCATCCCTGCTCCAGGGAGGGAACTAAGCACAAAGCAACTAAGCCCGTGAGCCACAATTATTGAGCCCATGTGCCACAACTACTGAAGCCTGCGCACCTAGAGCCCATGCCCGCAACAAGAGAAGCCACTACAATGAGGAGCCCATGCACCACAACAAAGTGTAGCCCCCACTTGCTGCAACGAGAGAAAGCACGTGTGCAGCAACAAAGACCCGACACAGCCAATACATAAATTAATTAATTAAAAAAATCAAAGAGGTCTGAAATAATCCAATCTATCATACAGTGACATTCTACAACATCTGAGAAATAGTGACATATCTGAGAATTTTTCACACCACCACAAACTCAACATTTCACTATACAACTCATTCCCTTATTGAACAGCTCCAGTTGCTTACAAATGTGCAGTGGAACTCTGCCTTCTTAAAGCATCCTCTAAATCCTTATGATACCTCTAGTTTAGGATCTTTCCAACTTACTCTAAAACACTTACACAGAATCAGACTCCTCCTGGGGAATCAGAAGCCTAAAGGATTTGTATACATATTCTAAAGAAAGGCCTAATTGAAGCAAAATAGGGCTATTTTCAGAGAAATATCATCTGATCAACCCCCAAAAGTCTTCCCAGACTGTAATGCACCAGGGATACAGTCTGGTCCTTTATCCTATAGGTACAGAAATTTGATCTTACAAACCCCCAGAACTCAGTGGGCTGAAGAAAGCTTGCATGCCCCCAAAATGCATGGAAACTCAGGACCAATCAATTCAGTCAAATGAAATACATAACTGTCAAATAGATAAGATATCCAGGTGTTACTGTCAAAGCCATTCCCAATTTGTAGGCTACATAGAAGTCTAATTATTTTAAGATGGTTTAGAGGGCAGAGCCTCAAAACAAGAGAAATGAGTTGACTGAGTGACTATTTAATAGCATCAGACACTGGTAGTCTAGAGCATCCATCTCTGCAACTGGAGACCCTGGGTTTGCTAGTTCAAGTTAGCTTCTCAGGGCACAGCATCCCAGAGAGCACATGACACAACATGACATTCAGATGTTTCTTTTGCCAAGCTCTAACCCTCATCCAAAGGGAAGCATCCTTTCTTCAGATATAGGGATAGTTTTAGTCAAATTTTACAGTCATATTTCTGCTTCAGTTGATAATGTGTTGCTTTGACAGATTAATTCTCTGAACGACATCTTGTTTCCAGCTTTTGGGGAGGAAAGCAGGGGTAATGATAAACACACATGTACACACACACCCCACTATGGGCTGTATTGATTTGAGCCTCTGAGTTGCTATGCCTGGCCCTGCCCATATCCTATCCACTTATCTTACTTGACTTGTGATTAAAGCAAGGTCATGCCATCCGCCATGTGCTCCATCTCCTCCTTGCTGTGTCTCTTTCCCTGAAAGCCCCAGGGTGGAAGCAATCCACGTAGCCATGCTTTAGAACAGCCCACTTTTATAGCATTCCTGACTGGAATGCTGACTAGCAATGGGCATGCAGCCCCATTAGCTCTGCTGCAAGTAACTCAGATTATACCAGAAATTATTTCTTAAAAAAGTCATGATCTCATTCAGAACAAACCATCTGTAAACATTTAAACAGGAAACTGGACAAGGAGTTTAAACAAATACATGAAGAGTTTCTACCATCATCACTCTCTTAAAAGAAAGAGCACAACCCTTACGTTAAATCTCTTTTTAAATGGAGAACAGAGAAGTTGATATTTTAAATTATCAACCACTGGAGAAAACATATAGACTTCCAAAGTATCATTTTTCTATTATTTTAGATCTTTAAATGCTTTGTTACTGCTTCCATACCTAAGCATAAACACCAGAATCACAAATACCCACTATGGTCCGTACACATGTTTGGTTTGTATATTAGATTTCTGTGTCTCTACTCTTCTTAATATACTCAAATCTCATTTCTAAAACATGTCTATTGCATTACTAGAAGTGGTTATATATTCAGGTTTTCAATCAACTGGTTTGCTTGTTTGGATTGACTATAAATTTGTTGACATATATTGATGAGTCCTCATTTTCTTGCCCAGGGATCATTTCTTCTACTCATTTATTTTCAATCTCTTTAACTTTCTTATTTGACAGTATCCTATGAGCAGCATAACAGAGCACTCCAAGCTCGTAAGGAATGGTATAAACTAATTAGCAGATTTTATGGTGGAAACTATTCCCCTCCCACGTGATCATCCTGTCTGGATAATGAACTTTGTGAAAATATCCAGCTCTTACTACACTAAGGCAACCATCTCACTCAAACAAGCTCCTATTTTGCCCTTGGACTTCAGTTCCTAATCATGGGCGTGGTACAAATTCAGAAACAAAAACAGTATGGGGTGAGGGGCAGAGTTAAAAATAAAGTAGCCTTAAAAATTGGATTTTGAGTTTAGAAAATTCTTGATCTTCTTTTGCAACTGAAAGAAAAACAGCCCTAATAAGATGTGTTTGAAAAATACTATGACTGAAATCACAGTGTGTAAGTGAAATGTAGGGAAGTTACAGAAAATTCCCCTACATGCAGGTGTGCAGAAGCACTGAAGGGTTACTAACTAACACTAAATACAAGTGTTGAATAGTTTGTTATGGGGAGAAGATCCAGAAATGAGTGAAAATCAGTGCTGGTTCATTACATCAGCACTGAGGCTGGCAAAGCCCACTGCTAAAGTCATCCTTCAACAGCAGGTGCGCGGTTGGTCCACTCTGGCTTGTAGCCCCCCAGCCAAGGCACAGAATGAGCCCAGTCTTCATGGATTCATCAATGACCACAAGCTCTCCCAAGGTGTAGCTAAATACTGAGGTCGTCCTGCTTCTATTTAGGTCACATACTCCCATATTGGAAATTTTACCCTACACTATCCATTTCAGTTTTGGTGTTTGCTCACTGCAGGCACTATTTGTTACCGAAAACACCATAGAGCCTAGAGGAATGGAAGAAACCAAAAGAGAAAGTTCTATATATTCTTAGTCTTTTCTATGGACATGGTTCTTTCAGTTTAATAGTAATTATCAAAGTAGAAATATGATAATGCAAACAAAAGATCACCCAAATAGGTAAAGAGACACAGATATAAAACAAATGAATGATTTAAATGCCATCGCCAGTCTCTTCAGCATCCTTATGATACATCCTGTATTAATTTGGGTATGTGATTTGAAATATGGCCCATCATACCAATGTGCATAAATATCCCACACAGGAAAGCACTTAACATATTTAACAATTTACTTCAAACTTTATTGTTTTTCAGATGACAACCTAGATCTTAAAATGATATTTGGTAGCGCTGCTTAAACATAAATACTACAGTTGTCTAATTCACTAATACCAACGGTGCATGTTTTTCTCGTGATGAATATAGTCACCATCCATGACTGCCAGTAAAAACTGTAAGGCTGCACTACAGTAAAAATCTATACCCCTATGTGGAAGTGATAGGAAATAATCTATTTCATAAAAATAGTACTTTATTCTCAATCTTCCATCACTGGAAGAACTCATTACTGCTGACCAATTACTGTGGTCTTGAAAAGCATCGTTAGATTGAAGTCAAGAGAGTTATATTTCTGGGACTTCCCTGGTGGCACAGTGGTTAAGAATCCGCCTGCCAGTGCAGGGGACATGGGTTCAATCCCTGCTCCAGGAAGATCTCACATGCTGCAGAGCAACAAAGCCCCTGTGCCACAACTATTGAGCCCGTGTGCCGCAACTCCTGAAGCCCGTGTGCCTAGAGCACATTCTCCATAACAAGAGAAGCCACTGCAATGAGGAGCCGGTGCACCACAATAAAGAGTAGCTGCCACTCGCCACAACTACAGAAAGCCCATGTGCAGCAAGGAAGACCCAACACAGCCAATAAACAAACAAATTTATAAAAAAAGAAGAGAGAGTTGTATGTCTCATGTGTTTAGGCAGGAATTTTAAAATATATCAGATCTCAGATTATAGAAGAAACTCAAAAAAGGCAAAACTTTATATTATAAAATGAACATATAAAAAATCAAAAGACTGCTTAAGAGATGGCATTACAAATGAGAAGCAAATGTATTCGGACTAACAAAGGTCAGGAAAAAATGTAATGTCTTTAGAGAAACATGAGAAAACAAAACTTGTTAGTGACAGAGGAAAGGGTTCATTTTAGAACACAAGTTTTTTTTTCTCTTTATGATAAGTTTAAATTTCACATGACATTGCTAACATAGGTCAAATATTATGAATTAGAATATACTTATAGCATTCAGTATGTACTGTGTTTGTATCTACATAAGTGATTCTGAAATAACATTTGCTCTTTCAATAGCATTATTCAGGCAATAAGAAAATGTACGGGTGCTAGGAAAATTCATGTTCACAGTAGACGAAAAAATCCTGAAAGAATACATTTGTTGAAATTTGCATTTGGTTTTGGAAAACTTCCGTTCAACGATTGAACACAGCCATATTTTAACTTTTAAGCTCCCACATGGAGAGAGTATCAAGGTTTTCCAGCAATTTACTTTTAGGGGCATTATGCTGGGCTTTGAAATTCAAAAAATAGGATATTTCTTCTTGAATTACTTTATGATCAATGTACAGTCTCTACACAAGGAAAATTAAAGCTGTCTGACAACTCATAGAAACATCACTGGCTCTTAAAGATGTAGGAAATTACATAAAAGCATGAAAAGCACTGGGTAATTTTGCAGTTTCATCTCTAAACACAATTGTAAAGACATCTGTCTTTCAATTCTTTCTGCCTTTTTCTTCTGAAGCATGGCCTTTTAATTCTTGCCCTTTTAAATATTTTTGCCTACTGTAGCTTTGCTTCTTAATGTACTGGTTGATCTTACCAGGCTAAGAAGTATTTACAGGGCATGTTGCTTTTATCTGTATTCACAGAGAATGCTAACAAATTAGAAGAAAGTGCCAGAGAACACCACATACCTTGCCCAGAGCATTACAATGGCTTCTGCATGCACGGGAAGTGCGAACATTCTATCAACATGCAGGAGCCATCTTGCAGGTAATGTTTTCACCCTTTAACTTTTCAATGTATGAGGTAAAAATATAGAAAGTAAATTCTGGATGTTTACAGAGAATTGGATGGCATTCTGCATGAATGGGCAAATGCAGGAGCCAAACTTTTCTCTTCGCCTCCTACATACACACACGCATGGAGACACACACACACACACACACACACACACACACACGAAAACAACACAATGTGTGTACCTCACATACCCAAGTACTATATAACACATCATTATATACACTCTTCTGGTAGAATTTTAAATTGTACCTTGGGCATTACAAGTTCCCTAAAGACACAGCCTCCTCTGTTTTATTCAGTGCTCTTTCCCATGGACATAGAGCAGTGCTTGGCACAGATCAGGTACATGATAAATACTTCTCAAACAAATGAATGGATAAGGCTTTATTATACATAAGATAACATAGTTGCTTTGGAGAGGCTGTCTTTTGCAAAGTCCTTCAGGTCTTCTAATAAATATCATAAATCTTGGTTTTGCTAGGCAAACACTCTTTTATGTGGATCTGCTATCCACCAGGCTTGTAGAGTGAGATATTAGATACACCTCCACAGATTCAAACTCAGTTGAGACACAAAGAAATTGCTTGTCTGGATTTAGTTAATAAATACAAATATCTGCTGAATACTCATGGATAGAACATAATTATTTCAGAGACGATAAAGCCAAAGTGAAAAAAAAAAAACACATTTTTTATTAAAGGAATATACCAGTGGCAAATGAAATAGGTTGCATATTGCTATACAGTGAAAGGAGTTTCTTTCTCTTGTTCTCTTCCCTTCTCCCCCCTCCCTTCTCCTTCCCGCTCCCCCTCTTCTTCATCTTAGTCTTCTCCTTCTTCTTTCTTCCTTCCTTCCTCTTTCTCCCTCTGTCTCTCTGTCTTTCTCTCTTTCTCAAGAACTGTCTTCCTTTCATGTTTTCCTTCACTGAATACACTAGCACCTGCTTTCCAGCAGAGCCAGGCAGACTGAGAAGTCACTCCTGCTACCCTGCCATCCCCAGGAGAGCCGTCGATATTAAACACATCTGATGCAGAGAGGAATGATCCCAGGATGTAGTTATAAGAAATTCAAAGTGAAGTACTAAAATAGTTGCACAAAGTCAACAAGTTGATCCCCACTAGTATTGTTTTCATGTGAGTTGTTTCCTCATTTCATGGTCAAATGCTAGTTCTAACATGCAGATTGTCTACCTGAGCTTTCTGATGAGGGCTGAGTGACGGCAAGGCAGCCTTCATCCTCAGATGAATAGAATGTAGGCTTGTTTTGCAGAACCTTATTGCCTACATCATAATTATTGATACTTTTTTTTCTACTGAAATGTAACTCTCTAATATAAACAGACAACTTTATGACCAGAAAAATTAAAAAAAATCACTCTTGTTGTACCTCTGGCCCTAACACTTTTTGACACATTCTAACAGTAGCATAGAGTGCTTTATTCAAAAATAAATAAATAGTACTATTTTTTATACTCATGTCATCAGAAACAAGACTTTTCTCAATTAATTATGTTGACTTAGGTTAATTAAAGAGCAAGTTAAAGAAAATGTAAGGCTCACCTGAAAAAATATATACATATAGAAAGAATAATCATTCCTGGGCTTCTCTCATCTCTCTATATTATCATCGCAAATTATCTACCAACCCTCCTATCTTCAAACTCACATAATAACGTATAAAAGTAAACTGCATTATCTTTGAAATAAAAAACACAAAGCGATCTTATTGAAAATAAGTATTTGAGAGACATATCTACAAAGTATGATTTTTTAAGGGCAAGAAAAAGAAACAAAAGGCCCTAATTTCACAATGAAGATAAATGGCTATAGGCCAACTATAAAAATGAGTCCAGCAGCTACAAGTAACTGGACACTATCACTTCTTCCAGGTGTGATGCTGGTTATACTGGACAACACTGTGAGAAAAAGGACTACAGTGTACTGTACGTTGTTCCCGGCCCTGTCCGATTTCAGTACGTCTTAATCGCAGCTGTGATTGGAACGATTCAGATTGCTGTCATCTGCGTGGTGGTCCTCTGCATCACAAGGTCAGTAACTGTACTCAGTGGCCACCCACATAAAGGGGTACGTCATTCCTCCTTGTCTTAGTCAGATCACTCTAATTACAAGTCCCTGCATGGACTCTGCAACCATCCATTCTCTGGAGTCCTGTTTCCTCATCATAACAGCATTTGAATAGCCAAATGGAAAGACATTGACTTTCATGCTGGAGTGGTACAAATTTTTTTACTTATATTTGCATTATGATGAGGATTATTTATTTTCTAAGCAAAGGTCTTTTTTTCCCCTTCCAATGTGTAATACCAATCTTTGTTTAAATATGCTTTTCTCTTTTAACTATAAAAAGTCAGTCTTCCTACAGACCATTTAAATGACAAGTGTTTCCTGATTTACTCAGATCAGTATGCCAAATGAGATCAGAATAGATTTTATATGAGGTGCAGAAAAGTATTAAATTATAGCTCTCATTTATGGCACATATTTCCAAGTATAACTCTCAGGTATAATCATTTTTAACGTATTTGATATAAACAACAAATACATTTTTATCTTAAGTTAAGAAAATAACATTTAACCACAAAATTCAAAGAAAATAATTATAATGAGAACGATTATGTTGTAGTACATGGAAACCTTTGATATATGGAAACACGTAGCAAATTTCACAAGCTTTCATACCAAACCCCCGAACAATTAAATAGTAATTGTTTCCTGGAGAGTTAGGTTGAGAGAAACACAGAGATCTTATCTAGTTGCAACAGGAAAGAAAACTATGAATAATTAGTGATGTCTGACATTGGGCTTGGAGTAAAGGAGTGAGGCCAGGTATGGCTTAACTTCATTAGCGTGTAAATTCATGGTAACCAAGAATTAGATTGCAAACAAAATACAAATTACTTACATCCTGTCTAACCAGAAATGTTATTGAAGATTCTTTGTTCTGATCTGATTTCACTCTGCTTGAGAGAAAAGTTCCAAGGAAGTTTTTCAAGGTTTTTATCAAATTCACAAGGCATTTAGACTTTCAGTCGTTTGTCTAGCTCTACAGTAAATCAGAATATTTCCCAAAAAATTATTTTCAGAAGACAAGAAAATAAAAGAAAGTACATATCTTTAGAAAATAAAGGCTATAATACATCTCAGTATCTGTATCGTGCTATCTTCTTTGAGGACAAGTGTGGCATTTGCTCTTGAAAAAGACAAAATATGGTTCATAAATCCTTCCCTGGCCTCACGGCTTAAGGGAACATCAACGGGAGCTCTGTGCTACTCAAAGCCAGGTTGAGTTCATCAACTCGACTCTCACGTTTAGATGCCAAGTGAGTCAATGGATTACATTAAAATAGATTCTGGAGAGCATAAAAATAACTCAAGAAACCAAAAATACTAAGTATAAAAGAAAAGATAGAAAAGAATCAAAAACACAGGAAACTATGCCATATTACTCCAAGAGTCCTGAGCTTTCTAATATCTAAGCAATATCGGCACATGAAAAATGAAATTCATATTTAATAGATCTAATCTCATAACAGTTTGATTTGCTGCTTCATGTACTGACAAAAATGCAGAAGTTTAAATACTTCAGCAGATGTTTAGAAGCTTATTAATCACAGTTTCATTCCCATATGTAATAAAAACAACTGGAATAAACAGGGTCCTTATCTCCCCAGGAATTGTGTATCTGTGTGTGTGTGTGTGTGTGTGTGTGTACACACACACACAAATACATATACGTATACATTCAATAACATTATGAAGGAACAATTATCCCTATTTTCAAGATAGGGACTCTGAGGTATGAGAAGTCAGCAAATTGCTGAATATACACAGCAGAGCAATAAGGGCAGACATGCAGTCTAGGCTGCCTAGTAACAGAACCTGTGCACTTAATCACGGCTCATACAGCCCCTTGGCTGGTCACGATGTTTGTATTCCGATCCTCAAGACAACCTAAATTAGCTCCAAATTAGGCAAACTATTTTTTTTAAAGCATAAGGCTGTTTTCATTTTCCTTGTGAAAACAAACCTATCTTCTATTTACTTTTGAGGAGGAGAAATAACACATGAGCTAAATTGGCATTATTGTAATGCATTTTATAACACTGTCCTAGGCAATCCAAGCTTTCCAGAGTCTTTCCAGGAGTCATACTAGTCAATAAACTACACTATTCTCAGTGCGGATTCATTTCACTCACTTGAAAACATTCTGCTGAAAAACCAGAACTTCCAGCTAGGCCATTCTCCCCTCTAACCCTTCCTGCCCAAACCCTCTCTTCCTGGTGACCTGGCCACACTTGTCTGTCAAGACCTATTCCAAAACATCTAGTTGCTTAAAGATTTACGAAATTACACCAAGGAGAGGTCCCCTCATTCTCTTCAACTTTCTTTTAATCTCATTGTCACCTGGTCTCTCCTTTTTTCTACCTCTCTTCTCCTCTTCCTACTTTCTTTCTTTTCCTAATTCTTTCTCCTTCTTTTCACTATGTAAGTCAAATATCTGTCCTTCTCCTAAATACAATGTGTCAAAAAGAATACAGACATCTAACAACGTGTTCTGAAATGAAGAGAGTTGCCCTGTCAAGAAGATGGATTTTCAGTCTTCTATCTCCAGCTCCTACTTAACTGGGAATGTGACTTCCAGCTCCATGTTCATTTTGACAAATCCACCCCCAAAAAACCCATATATGTACATACTATATATATTTATTCATATATGAATATATATATGATATATATTTTCTTATACCCCATAGCTTATTATAATAGGATTTTATATGAACTTTATATTATTATTTTTATTTGTATCATCAAAGCATTATTTTATTATAAGAGAAAAGATACTAGATCAGAGCTTTTCAGATAATTTGACTGATTATTAGCTTTTTATAGAAGCTAAATATTTGGTACCAATTTATATTTCTAGCTTATAGTATTAATGTACGATGATATTAGGCTGAACCAAAACAGTATCCCTTTTCATTACATATCCCATATTAACAGTTGGCTCATTCTCTGGTTTGATAGGATTTAAACTTGTGGGATTGAAATGTCAAAACAACATTCATTTTGGGCACATTTAAAATATAAAGTTGCTGAAGATCTTTAATGTGAGATTAGATGAGCTCACACTTGCTTGATTGCATTATGCTGGGTCATTCTTTGAGCCCTGATGGGTAAGCAGTTGAGGACTAGGTAAATGCATTCCTCTTCAACTTCTGCCTCTGTTCTTCGGTTCCCCTCAATAGACTCTTAAAGACAACTGCAAGGAGAAGCAAAACCAAACAAAAATCTCTTCCAAAAAACTTACAGCTTCTGCTAATAATAAATTCTTTCATCTGAAATACTTTATTAAGTTGCTTAATCCACAACTTCACTCTGTGATTGTGGGACCAGACTTTAGGTAATAGCACTGGACTAAGATTTGTAAACTTTCCAACCTTCTAGGAAATGCCCCAGAAGCAACAGAATTCACAGACAGAAGCAAAATACAGGGCACTACAGTTCAGACAACACAACAAGAGCGTCCACAAGGTTAATCTAAAGGGAGCATGTTGCACAGTGGCCGGACTGCCGAGAGCTTGGACTACACAATACAGTATTATAGACAAAAGAATAAGACGAGATCTACACATGTTGCCTTGCATTTGTGGTAATCTACACCAATGAAAACATGTACTACAGCTATATTTGATTATGTATGGATATATTTGAAATAGTATACATTGTCTTGATGTTTTTTCTGTAATGTAAATAAACTATTTATATCACACAATATAGTTTTTTCTTTCCCATGTATTTGTTATATATAATAAATACTCAGTGATGAGAAAAAATTGGCATTCTTAAATTTGCGGTATCTCATAACTGTAAATATAATCAAGCTAGTACAATCTGTATAGGTACCAGTATTTTATCTTTCTTCATATCTTGAGACAGAGCATTAGTTTATACAGGACTCAGTGGCTAGGTTTTGAGTGATTCCAAGATCAAGGGAAATGATGGTTATTGGAAAAGAGAAAAAATAATTTACTTTATATCGAGTGAGGATAAAATATTTCAGATCTTTGAATCATCTCTATTTCATCAACTTTCTTCCCTGGTCTTCCATTTTCATCCCCAGAGCAGAAAAATCTCTGGCATATAAATTAAATCAAAGAAGAAGGGGAGGGAAAGTGTTTTATAACTCATAAAGGAGAGGGAAAGAAGATATTGGTTTTTATTTGGGAAACATCTTAGAATCTCCCAGTTAAGGGCATATATCTGAAAGGTCCTGAACAAGTTACATATTAGGAATACACAGAGCACAAAATCTATTCCATTTAGGTGAGTGGAATTAACAACTAGGGAGAAATTTTAATAACATCATTAAAAGTGAAATACCAAATCATGAATTCTCAGAAGCACCTTGCTATATTTATAGTACATGGTTCTTTAAAAAGAAATTAGAATCACAACCAAATACCTCATGAATAACTTTACGGCTAGTGCAGCACCATTATTTGAAATGGAACTAAAATGATAATATTTCATGAAAACAGAGAAATGTGCTTTGTATGTATAAGATAAGAATGAAAATTAATCCCATAGCATATGAAAGACCTTGGTGGGAAATTGATACAGATTTTTTAGCACACAAATAGGTATGACCACTTTGGAAAAAAATAAACTGTAAAAATTCTCAAAGAATAAGATGAAAATAAGAAATCAAATAGTTGCCTTATTATCACAGTTCTTCATAGCTTTCTGTGGCTAACACAATAAATCTAAATAAAGCTTTCTTTGTCTCCTTCAAATGACCTCTGCATATACTGAAAGGAATGACACTTCTGTGTCCACACTCAAAAAAAAAAGGACAAATGTCAAACCAACATATTCTCAATATAAAATATTCAGTGAAAAGTTTCCTGAAGTGATATTTAAGAGATGTGTTAAAATATTTTTTAAAAGGTGACAATCTAAATAGGATTTAGGACTCTGTGAAAAATCTGGTTTTCTAGGTAAGCATCACTTTGAAAAGTGTGAATCTATAAGCATGACCATCACTCAGTGTTTCCATAAATTGGTCGTAGGCTACTTGTACACACAAACTCTATTTAAACTTCCACATGGAATTTTAGTTTGGTTACCAGGCACAGAGATGTAACTAGCCCTTATCTCCTTTGTGTAAGACAGGAGTGGTGGCAACCAAACCTTTCCTTCTCCTAAAGGAAGAGCAAAAATATAACATCACAGGGCTTAGCAGAGTTTGAAAGAAACAACAATTCCACTGACTTTTACTTGTAAAAGTATGAAATGACTTGATTCATTAAATATTGATACATTACTTTGTGTGAATTTTTATCAAAGGATCATAAACCTAAGTGTTGGAAAAGTCCTTGGAGTTCATAATACAGCACATGCTTCATCCCACAGCCTGGTTGGAGAGACTGGAAGATAAATAGTAAATTGTAGGGAATGTAACAAAGGCTATGCTGATGGTCAGTTCAGCGTGCTTGGGGACCCTCCAGGAGGAATCTCTAGGCTGAGCACTGTGCCGCTTCACAAGATGCGAGACGCATAGCATGACTTCATCATTCTCCACACAAACCCTGACTTCTTGCTTCTGAGGTTTTATCTACTTCTTATGCTCCTTCTTCTCGCCATAATACCCAGAGCAGGAAACGTCTTATCAGCGAGGCCTCCGTGACTCCTTTGGCTGTCTTCCTAATTCTCTTATGGTACTTTCTATGTTATTCCTTAACTGTCCATGCAAGTCTGTCTTTCCCTTAGCCTGGGAGCAAGCAGGCAGAAAATCAGTGCCTTGCCAATCGTTTCCATTTATTCAATAAACATTTATTGGGTGCCTACGCCACACCAGACGCCATTCCAGGTGCTGTTATGTAACAATGTAGTGGAGAGATCTCTACTCTCAGGCTCACATTCTAGCAAAAGAGTGCTCCACTCTGAGGATTAATCGAACAAGAGACAACAACAACAAAAGCTAGAAAGTTTTAAGCTCTATTCAAAAAATTAAAAATAGAATGAGGTGAATCAGGGTGATTGGGTTTGGTGGGGACTTGGTCCCTCCAAGGAGAGTGCAGTGTTTAAAATTTGGCCTCCGATGCCAGACAGAAATGGGTCCCAGTCTAAGCTCCACTTGACTAAATACTTCACCTTGGGCAAGTTGCCTAATTTCTCTATGCTTCGAATTTACAAATTGGGAGAAAAATGCTTCCCACACTCAGTATGACTGTTAAGAGAGATAAGCAGGAGAGCCCATGCTGTGCTTAGAACAAGGACACGCACAGAGTGAACTTTCAATACACAGAAATGATTTTTTAGGGATGTAATAAATATTTGTTGTAAAAGTAATTAAGAAGAAGAAACCATATGTCATCAGTTAAATAAGGCATAATGGGAGTCATATGGTTAGAGTTAGAAGGAATCAAGCAAACACGCTCACTCCAAGGATCATTTCTTGTCTCTTGGGGGACGAGAGAGCTGTTTCTGGGAAAATAAGACAATATAGAGTTAGGAAAAGATACTGCACCTCTTTTTCTTTTTCTTTTTTTTTTTCAAATGGGTCCACTGGCATCATGTCTGAACAAGAGGAGCAATCATTCTTTCATTTTAAAAGAGGTCTATCCTGATAAAGCACATAGCGTTAAACCTCTCGTGTGTTTCCAGGCATGGGATCAGTGAGTCAATATTGCAGTGACTTTGCAGGGCCAAATTCTTTACTTTCATGAATCCTTGAGGAAAAGTCAGTACAGACTACTGAAATATGACAGAGATTATCCCAAAGTCACATTAGACTCTCTACTAATGTTTATCTTCAGATGCTACTTCCCTTTTCCAAAGTCATGCAGCACCTGCACCAGCTGTTACTGCTCCTCAATTATAGCAGAGAGTTCACTTACATAATTAATCATCTGGATATCAATCACAAAAGCCTTTTCATTGAGTTAATTGATATCTTTATATGAGCATCCATATTATATGAAGGATGAAGGATTATATAAGGTAATGGTATTGGTTTTTATAACCAATGCATGAGTATGCAAATAAGCAAAGCCCTTTGAAATCAGCATCAGGAAGGCGGGGATGATGTGCAGCCTACCCGGTCAGAGTCAGGCCTCCTTCCAGCCTCTCTCTGGACAAAAATCTACTTTACTAGTCCACTTATTTGGGGAATGTAACCAAATTGAATCCAGCACAAGAACCTAATTCAGAGTTAATGAGAGTCCAAAGTCAGGTGTTATGGGAGAGAGGGGGAAGAGAGGACAGGAGGAGTCCTGGTCCTCTATTCCTAGCGATCCCACTGCCATTGCTAAACCTGCCAGTCTTCCTGACCCAAGAGAGGCACTGCCTCCACACAAGGCTTAGCCATAGTGACCTCCAGAGGCAGCGGCTCTCAGGACCCATCCAGTCAAGCAGTCAACTCATTCTGCCGGGGACCTCCGGAGAGGGCTCTACACCTTTCCTCACCGTGGGTGTCTCCCCTTGTCAGGCTTCTTCCCCTCCTCAAGATCCTAACCACCTTTTTCCTTCACCTCATGAAGCCTCCATCCTCTGCCACAATCCGTGGACTCAGGTTTTGAAAACAAACGCCTTAGTAATGAACTCTCATACTACTGGCAAACTATTCTCAGTCTCTCAGTCCGCAACTGTCCAAAGTTTACGCATAAAGCATGTGACTGCATGGGCAGAGTTTCTCCTTAATTGTCCCTTTGCCCAACTTGGATCTACCTAGATCCAGAGACGCTAGAGCAGCTTTACCCTCCATTCACTGTGAGGTTGTTTTGTTTCTCTTTTCACTCTGTGGAAGCCTCTCTCTGATCTCTGGTCTAGCGATCCGATCCGTTTTGGCCATTTAACCATCATTTAGCCTCAGGGTGCTCATGCCGAAGCGGCCGTTCCTACACCTAAGTTAAACTGAGCCCAGGAGAGTGCTAAGCTCTGAGCTGAGCGGTTTCTCAAACGGGGGGTCTTCTTCCCTGCCCTGTATGCTGTGAGTAAAATGCTGCTCACTGGCATGGACTGAGGCATTCGATTTCATGCAGAACCGGCAGCTAGTGTCTAAGTAACGTAAAATTAAAAAACAATAATCAAGATATGTACTTATTATTACTTGTATTCATTAAAAAATATACACCTTGATTATACTGAAAAGTACTTGAACCAACTTTCAAACTTGAGCACAAGATAAAGCTGAACAATTAAAAATAATAGAAAAATATTATATCACTTAAAGGAATGCACAAGTGAGCTGAAGTCAGCTACTATAAAAGAGCACTGAATTTTACCAGATGAACTGGTCCAGTAAAGACAATCTATTCTTCTAACAGGCTTTACTACGTGGTATGTCAAGGGGTCTCTTTACAAGAACAAAGATGAAGAGGAAAATGCTGTGGTCCCTAGGGAACACTTACCTCCTAACTAATTACTTTGAAAAAGAAAAATTCTTAACTAGAAGTTACTTCATCTGTTCACATGCATAAGCTCTGGACCAATGGCATTTCAAGTAAGACACCCTCAGAGTGAGAAATAACAATATGGGGGATGGGGAAGAAGAAAGGGGCAAGAAAGAGCTGAGAGAGGAATCAAAGGCTGGGGGAAGGTGAGAGGGAGAGGGACGGCTGACAACTGGATCGGGAGGACGGGGGCAATTATGGGAAGAGGAATTTAAGAGACGGTTCATTCAAATAGTCCTTCAAAAAGAAGCGCGTCTAAAGCATTTCAGCAGGATTGCAGGCACATGGGATGCCAGCAAGTAAGTAGCGGGGCAGGAAGGTGTGCTCCTGGGAAGGCCTCTTGCCCTGAAGTCTCAAAAGACCAACCTGCTGCGTGTACCGGGTTGGGAGGTGAGGAGCTGGCTTGGCAAGCTGGGCAGAATGAGGCCAAGGCACTGCTCCAAAGATGATTGTTCGGGCCTCCGGGTGAGGAGGAGAATGTGTTTAAAATAAAAGTTTTGTCATGTGCATATTTTCTTCCTCACAATGCTTGACCTCAAGATATGCAGATCAGATTCTTTATATTCTGCTGGACAACCTTGTCCCAAAGCACTGGAACTGCTCTCTAGATAGAGAACAAAAGAACAGCTCCCCCTCCCCACCCAGTGGCTAGCCCGCCCTCTCAGGCTGTGGAGGAGCTGTGGCCATCACACACGCAGGCTGCTGGATACTATCTGATCGGGCTACATGTGCAAAAGAAAATCCTGGGGTCTTAAAGCAGCCCTGAGCAGCCTTAGAAAAGATGTGCTAAAAAAGAAGCTGGTCTGCTTCAGACCAGCCCCTGCTTACAGAAGACAAATCCATCTGTGGTCTGTCTGGGGAAATATGGGTCAGAACTGCCAAGCAGAGCAAACCATTGGACAGTATTATTTAGGTTCGAAAAGATGAGTTGAAAGAGAAAAATGACTGCTCTATAAGTGGAGGTTAGGGAAGAAACGGGAAGGGAAACCTCAGCGTTCCACCTCTCAGCCTTCCTGAAGGCATGTGGTTCTGCTCTTCACAGGACAGCGGGAGCAGAGCCGGAGACTTGTAATTAAGCTCACAGACCAAAGTCTTGTAAACAGCCAGTGATGTTGCCGACGTCCCCCTAGAGGGTTGAGACCTCGCTGCACCAGCATCCGCATAATAACATTATATTTCTCTTCTAAATAAGATGTACACGAATGTTCACTTGCACCCAATTACAGTAATGCATGATTTACATAAAATTAACTCTCCTGCTTAATTACAGTCATGCAGGGATTAAGGGAGAAAAGGCTTTTACTTTGTAAACATTATACGCTTTAACACTTAGCCTCTCCGTGAAACACGACTGGCCCAATCGCAAATGAAGTCCCTCGGTCGCTGGGATTTACCAAACGTTGTCTTTCCTTCTGTGAGGGTTGTGTGTAAACCGAGTCACCATTTAGAGCAGAGAGCCAATCCTTCCACAATGTGAAGGTATAAACTGGAGTGCTCCGTAGCAAGGATCTAGGGTTTAGAAGTTTTGTATCCAGTGCGGAATTTTAAACCGTCTAGGTAAGGAATCTGCAAAGGGCAAGAGAATGAGTCCCTAGTTTTCCAGAAGCGGCGAGGAAAATACTTTCTTCAAAGGGCGATCCAAAGCTGCTTTGACAACAAAATGATTAAAGGCTGTCTCTTCTCTCATCTTACATCTGTCACTTTTCTGTGTTCCTTTTTGCCACAGACATGAACACAATTTTTCTGTGAATAAGACTTCAGATTGCACATTAACGGGGAATTAAAAGTGAAATTCAGTGCAACCCACACCAAAAGCACCTTTTTTCCCAGTCTCTGCCAGACCTGGTGCCAGAAAGCTGGAATTGAAGAAAAGTCATTGAGCTGGCACAATAAGAAAATGATTGAAGGCAACAGGGACTGAAGTTTCATCGTTATCAGTTCAGTGAAGACAAGGCAATGCTTCTCTGAAAAGCTGCACAAAAATACCTCAAGGGGCCGAATGCTCACCACACTGGCTGACCACAAAAGATGGCAATTTCGTTTTGCCACCTTGTCAACCCTCTTTTCACCTGGTACACAGAAGGACCGGATACCATAAGAAAGGGCTTTGAAGACGAAAAAGAGAGACAAGATAACCTGCAAGCTCCTAAGAAAATTCACAGAAGAGCAAGATCTTATACTCAGAGCAGATTCCATTTGCCAGGAAAGGACTGTAAATTGAAATTAGGCAAATTGGTTCTTATTTTCAGAAAACTGAAAAACAGAGAAACCCATTCCTAACTCAGGGCCTAAGTTCATTTCTTTAGCAATACCTTTAAACATTATGCATAATAAACTAGATACCTGTAGCACACGAAGGACTTGTATAAGAGGGTTATTAACCAAAAATTACATTTAATATGTGAGATCTCATAGTACACTATACAAAATTATTTTACTTCATAATCCTTCCTTGTTTGTTCTGCACCAAACATAAAGCGATGAGAACTTCTTCAGGTGCTGGGATCCAGAAGGGCTTCTGTGGGGGAGATTTTCAAAGACATCCTTGGAGAGGCTGGAGATAGTATACAGCCACCTTGTAATTTCGGGGGAAAATTGGTCCAGTCATCTGTGTTTTTTTCCTTCTTTTCATCAGTGCAAATTTTTCTGTCAGGATCTGAGCCTTTAGAGAGATTAAGTTGTTGGGGTTTTTTTCCTTCTTTGAACTGAAGGTCTCTCTGTTCTCTTGAGTTACCATCTCCCTGGCACTAGCTGCTTCACATTGTACCTGATGCTATAAGACATTGTCACTTTCAAATGCATGAATCAACCATGAATTTTTCCATCTTCTGATCCTTCATTGAGTTGTTGTTTCACAGTATCAAAAAGCCTCAAAAGCTATGACTTGAATAGTGGCCATACTCAAAGGAACACAATGCCAGATTTGATCCTGAATACACAAAATCAAAACCCCTTCCATTTCAGACCAAAACTTTTATTTGACCTGATAGTAATGGAATGAAATTGTCCTTATAGGACTTTTTTTTCTAGGTCTGAGGATTTTTAAGAATTGATATTATGATTTATTGATTGTGATAATGTATGACATACATAAAATTACACTTTATGACTAAGTATAGAAACGAGACCTTCTTTGCTGATGTCTTACTCCTCTTTTGTAGGAGAGGTATTGTTTTGGGCACTTTACCAATGCTCTTTTACTTACATATTACAATGAGCCTCAGAAACATGATATTACTGTACCATTTTTATGACTAAGTAACTATAAAGTAACAACTGTAAAGTTGTTAATATCTTGGCCAAGGTCACAGAGCCAGGAAGAGCCACAGTCACAGTTTGAAACCAGATCAAGCCAAAATCCATTCTGCTCCATGACAGCATGCTGTTTCCATTACTTTTTGTTTTATAGTACCATCATGTCAGAAGTCACACATCTGTCAAATTTACCTGTTGGCCACACAAATGATTGTTTCCATAACACTGCCATTGTTCTAATTATTTCGAATTTGTGCTATCAAAATTATACTCAGAGACAACTTATGACCACACCAGAACACCTGTTTCAGTATAAGGATGCTGTCTTTAGTTTCCTACCTTTCTCTCCTTTCTCCTCTCCTCTTCATCCTTCCAATTCTAGGGACCTCAGCTAGCCCCATAGCTCTTTCGACTTAGAGTAATATGTGCCATGGGAAAGAATTAAACAAGATAATTTCAGACTTTTATAAATTATATCATATCAGACATTATCTTGTTCATGTATATATTTACTTGGTTTTCTATCTCTCTACCATCTCTGGCCCCTCTAACCCCAAGGAATGTTGAACTTCATGAGATCAAGAAGCCTGTCTTGTTCACATGACCCCAGTACTTAGAACAGTTCTCAGAACACTGTAGATGCTCAATTAATACTTGTTGAATAAATGAACGAATGAATGAAATTAAGGTCTCCTCTGAGCTTCTGCCAACCTACATGGAATAAGTGGCTATGTAAGTCAGAAACATAACTATGCTGTTACAGCCTAAATCAGTAGAAGTTGAATAAGACGTGTTCAATTTGAAAGTTACTAGGCTCTGAAAGAGGCCCCAAAAGTCTAAGCTGATAGTACAGAGGCTGCTAAAAGGGAGGCCTTTTATTCCTTTCCCCATTTTTTTCCTTCTAACCCTCCATAAGCCATACCAGCTTCCAGGCAGCACCCTGGTGGGGCAAAGGGTAGTATGAAGCTGGTGTGCTATAAATTATAGTCATTACTACATGTCAGCAGCCCCCAGCTGAGATCTTTAACTCATTGCTAGGAAAGCTTTCAAGGGCATCCATTTTCAGGAAGGTTTAGGAGCAGTAAATGCCTTTCACAACCCACCAGGCTTTTTAACTCATGTGAGTCTGACACTTATTGGGTGCATTTTATCTCACAATCAATTTAATTAGGAGCTGTCAGGTTAAAAATGATTTGTTGCTTCTGAAAGACACTCGAACTCTAAGATTCATTTGTAAAAGCCGTTCTCTTTCCCTGTTTCTCATTCTGTCCTTTCAATACCTAGTACAAAGCAGCACAAGGGGGACAACACACTCTGGCCACCTTGACTGCCAAATAAAGGTGCATAATAAAGCTCATTTAGGAAAATGAGTAAATGCTAATAATTGGAATTTTGAGGTGGCATAGGCATACCCTTTAAATAGTCAGGATGGAACCATGTCCTTGTCTTATTTCTTATTAATATCACTTATTTATGATTTTTCTCAAAGGAGGGACAGGTTTTGAGTGGTTTTGCATGGCAGAAATCAGAATGGCCAAAAGATGAACTGATATGTAAGATAAAACTCAAAACAAATCTAGGCAGGAATAAAGGAACGGGGGGCACCTCGTCTGATTTCATTTGCTCAAGATACAGGTCTTGATTCTATCGTTAGCCATTCATGTGAAGGTATGCAAGTAAAAAAGAAAAATGTTAGCTACCTAAGAACAGTACTTCCAAAGCTACCAGGGTAGAAACTGTAAAATGAACCCTGCTTTCCATGAGGTCAGCTATAGATGAAAGAGATGTATTTCGAATAAATTACCACCAGCAAAGGCAAATAGAGAACACTTTCTGGTGAGGAAAGTGAGTACCCTTGGATTTCATCTGCCACACTTTGTCATATGGAAAAGTTGAGAGTGAGGAGAGGAAAAACCATTTTAAATGACCTACTTCTAAGGATCTATATTGCAATCCCTGTCTGTTTTTAAATTTCAAATGAAAAGAACCTGCTTAGTGAATGTTAATAAAAATGATTAGTAGATGGAAGGCACTGCATCTATCAGACCCAAGATGTGCCAGAGAGAAAAATCTGTAAGATACTATCAGAGATTATACTCTTCTTAATTGCATATATCACTATTATGTGTCTGCACATTTATTATTAAAATTTGATTACTCTTTCCCTCCTTGGTATAAGAAAAGTAAACTGGAGGTCCAAGGAGATTTAATTGTGTTGTATTTGTTATCTGAATTGGGTCCATTCAGATCTGTCCTGGGTCCAATGAACTATTCCAAGAAGAGACTATGGGGACAGAACTATATTAGGAGCTACAAATTCAATGCAAGGACAGCCTTAGCTAACTATAAAGGGATTTACCAACTGCAAAGACCTCCGCATTGAGTACATAGAAACCAGGGCAAAATGTTAGCAATGTACGTTTAATCTCTGAGTAGAGACTTGCTCTAAAAACAAATTGCAAGGAAATCCATGAAGCCAAACTACCTGTGAAAATGCGCATTGGTTCCTTTATTTTTAAACAAACATCATTACATTTTTCCAGTTGAAAAACAACAAAACACTCAGAATATATAATTTCTAATTAATTGTGGAAATTTACAGTTTAGCATTGCCGTGTTTTTTCCCTTCTTGGTACCATTCTTGAGACTTGGGTTTGGGGAGATCTGAGGGGAAAGAGTGATGAGAACCCAAGTCTGAGAGCACAAATACCAGCTTTGAGAAGGTGGTTGTTTTGCACAGCGTTTGAAAATTCTTGTCTGGGTGCTGTGACGGCCACAGCTATTGTGGCCAAGACTACACCACAGCGGCATTTCGGCAGCAGGATGTTTTGGCAGGGAAAGCGAAGCCTGGGCAAAGCGCAGTCTGCCTTGTTTGATGCTGTGTTTCAGAATCAGTCACATCTCCTAATCACTTTCTTAAGGTGTGATATAGTCTAGGTAACAAAGAGATCCGAGGATTTGTTCAGTTAAAACAAAAGCTTACCAAATGGTGAGGAGGTGGAGCAAAGCATACTGTTTAAGGTTCCGGATCCTGTTTACACTTCCTGGGGAAAAGAGCCGCTCTCTGTGAATTACCCTGGATACTCATCCACCAGACAATCAAATTCTAAGTCTGACTTTGAGTCTAGGAAGCCCTAAATAGTACATACCTGTTGAAACCAAGACTGCCTGCTGCCCTATGTCTCATTAAAGGCACTACGATCAGCAGGATCAGATTTGCTGACTGTCCTGATGAATACTTGAAAGAGACGAAAAGAAGCGAAGAACTCTCCCTAAGGAATCTCTTTACCAAAACCTTTTTTAGTACTTTTAAAGTCTTCTTCGGGATGGGATTAGAAACCTTTTCCCCTGACTTATGGATATCTTAATTTTATGAAACCTTGCTCAGATGTTATACCTTAGACTGAAAGGGCAGCCTTCCCTCTCTCTCCACTCAGGATTGAAATAGTATCTATTTAATTCAGCCATCTTGATTGTAAAATACAGGCAAATGCAGCAGCGTAGCAAGACAATTACCAGCAACATCATGACTACATGCGTGTATAATGTATGTGTTTGACAATCAGGCCCTACAGCTGTTAAAATGCTTGGTGGGCTCAAAATTACTACAATGCCTTTCAAACTTTCAAAAGTGAAACATTCCTGAAATTGAAGAATCGTTCAGGTCTTTGAAAAATTAAAACAATAAATGAAGTTCAGGATGAAAGTTCAATAAGAATGAGAAATGATTCATGTAGATAGGAAAGATTCAAGAAGGTTACATCAGATTTTAACTATCCTAGCATTATTAATTTAATTTCTAGTCATTATGATAATACCAAGCATTTAGAATGCATTTAGTGTTTATGTAGATAGAATCACTCCTTCTCAAAATTACAATTTTGAATTAATATGCTATTAAAAATGTCACTAGAAAGTGCCTTTATTATTCTGCCAGTGGAATAACTGTTCCCTGTTTCTTTTTATAAATGAAGTTTCAGCATTTATTTTTTGATCCTCCTTAGATTTTGAAAACTGTAATGTTTCTGTTTAAGAATTCTCCTTATGCTACATTAGTGCCATGTTCTTTGACAGCATAAAAATATGCAAATATAGCCTTTTTAATGGTGATTTTCACTTTGTTACTGTCATTTAACTAAAAAACAACTGATGATGTTTCAACTTATCACTTACAACAGTGAAGTTACTGAATTGATATTTATATTCAGAGCAGATGACACAGAAACAAATATGTTTGAGCTACCATCTGCACCATGTTGATTTCTTCCTTAAAGGCACAATAGAGTTGTTGAAGTTCAGCCTTAGAGGGAAAATCATACTCGGGGGCAGAGGTGGCACATGACTACCCAAGAAAAATGGGTAAACGAGGTGTGCTGAATTTTGGAGATGGGCTGTGGGGAAGAGAAGGAGAAGGAGAACATAGGGGCTGTGAAGTCTGCAACTTCACAGGAATCATTCCATTTTGGCAACAAGAGTTCTCTCTGCTTTTTGGCCCTCCAGCTCCCAGACTACCCACTTGGCTCCTTGCCTCAATGCCTACCTCTCCTTGCAGCCTCTACTCAATATTACACAGTTTCGCCATCTGTTGCTGATGCCAACCTGCTGCTTAGGATACCTCAGAATACTCCGTGCTGAATTACGTGGGAGTGGCCCCTTTCACAGCTATTTGAACTGAGCAAGGCAGGCAGCTGGGTGGGAGGAAAGCTGGAGAGCAGAGCTTTGCTGGGGCAACATGCCTAGTAAGGCTGACTCTCAAAGGTGGGGGCTTAGCACAGGAGTTGCTAGAACATGTCATGTAGGAAGCTTCCGTCATTCCAAAATGATTAGCAAATGAAGAGGAGAACTCCTCTTACTGGGCCTGTGGACTGGGTGTTGTAATGAGCGAGACTTTTCTCCTAGCTTGACCTATGTGAATGACACTAAACACTTGAATAGATTCCACTCTGCCTGAATTTCTGATGCTGGGATAGCCAGACCTCATCTTCCTAGGCAGAAAAATGAGGTTTCTTTGAAGTCTCTCTACCCTCCCCACACACACTTTCTACCCATCTTGTCTCCATTCATGTATCCCATTAGCAGGCAATAATAATGATAATAACAGTTAACATTAATTGGGCACTTAGCTTTTGACATAATTGGCATTAAGCACTTATTGCAGAATAATTTCTATTTGCCCCTCAAAGCCACTCTGTAGGTGTCCTCATCCTTTTCTGTGCCTTTCTCTGTGCCCTGGGAGGCTGACACTCTGGACTGCATCTTTAGGCTCCCTTGCCTTTTGACTTCTGGATGGGTTGAACTTACATGTACCAGTCACTGCAGCAGATGGGTGGGAGGGAGAAAAGTGAGATCAGGGTATTAATCCCTCTCTGCCTTGTCACAGCAGGTTGGCTGTGTTCCTCCATGGAAAACCCTAACCAGCAAACATCTCCTACAGCTACAGATTCCTCCCCTTGCCCCTTCAGGCTTGTTGGTGGTGACTGCTCTATTTCACCATCCCTTGTTGCTTTCCTTAACCCTGCCTATACCTTTGTGAACACTCCCTTTATTAAATTCTTCTCAATCACTTGACTTGGGTGGTCCATCTGTTCCCTGCTGAGACCCTCTGATGCACACACATAGAATCCTCTTTAAAACCCCATGAGGTAGGTATCCTTTATAGGTGGGGAAACTATGACTTAAATTGCTTTATAACTTGCTCCACGTCACCTGTCTGGTGAACTTAATGACCAAAAGGCAAACCCAGTTTTCTAAACCAGTACCCGACATTGGCAATATCATCATTCCCTATTTCATGATATTTTACTATTGGATGAAATATTTATGTGTATTAGTCTATCTCCTACCCGCTTCATTGCAAAACCCCAAACTCTTGCTTCTAGCACAAACTCTTATAACCCCATCACATTAGGGACTATTTACTTGGTTTTACCTAATAGAAAACAATTCAAGTTAGCACACGATAAAAAGAAAATAAATTTAAGTTGTGGTGGGAAGCCTCAAATAGCCCCCATGATCTCCGCCTCCTGGTATTTATGCCCTTGTATAATCCCTTTCCCTTGAGGGTCGACTAGATTTACTAACGTCTAATGAATAGACTATGGCAGAAGGGATGGGATGGCACAAGATTACGTTATTTCTTTTTTATGGCATCTATCTTAGATATTTTCTCTCTCTTATCCATCCTTGGGTCACTCTCTCTGGGAAAAGCCAGCTACCCTGTGGAAAGGCCCAACATAACAAGGAACGGAGGGCTTCCAATAGCCACAAGAATGGCTCAGAAGTGGATCCTCCGCAATTGACCCTTCAGATGACTGCAGCCCCAGCCAGCACTTGATTGTAGGTTTGTGAGAGACCCTGAACCAGGATCTCTCAGCTAAGTGGCTCCCAGATCCTTGACCCGCAGAAACTATCAGTAAATAAATGTTTCTTATCTTCAGCTACCAAGTTTTGTACTGTATTATGTATTATCATACTGTATTATGCAACACTAAATAACTTAGATTTTGAATCCAAGAGTGGTTCCAAAGGAATAGAATCTCAAGGCTAAGTTATGTGAATTGGTTCTGGGTTCTGTGAGTCCTGCAGGCAAGCTGGACCGTGGGAATGAGGCAGCACCACCGTGTAGCACACGTACCACGGCGGCTCCACTGGCTCACCCACCGCCCATCGGCATGAGGCAGTGGCCAGACCTGCCATTGCTCCATCTTCCCCTGGAGCTTCCCCTTCAGCGTCTCTGAATCCTGGGCCAGGTGTGTGTGCTCAGTTCACAGCATTTTGGAGACTGCCTAACCAGATCCCGCAATTGTGTAAGGTCAAATACCATGCATTTCATACATTCAACAGAAACAAAATTTTCACAAAAAGCCTAGGAAAGTCAGGAGCCAGAGTAGTTAGCAGCAAGAGTTTGTTGAACTTCTTTCCCCAGCTCCACCCTAAACCCAACTCTGGGCTACTAGCTTCCCTTCTCAGGTCTCCCAGCCCAAGATTTCATACACTTGAAAGATAATCTAATTAATCTGGTGTGGGTCAGCTCTCCTCCCCTTGACCAATAAGCTGGGGGTTGGGAGTATTACATGATTAAAAAAAAAAAAAACAAACGTATAGAAGAGCAAGGCCAATACCCAGCAGACCACTACATCTTTCCAAGTGTCTCTCTGCCTCAAGTCTTTCTCCTCTGACTTATCTTACCCACTGGGGTCATAACTTCCTACCGAGTACTCAGGGTTTATCTCAACAGGGTCTAAAACTACCATCTGAAGTTCAGATAATTCATCAAAATGGTCTGTAATCCACACCTAATGTTCACAGGCCACTCTGAAACCCCATAAAGCTACCCGTGTACATAATTCACAACAGTTCCCAATTGGCCTTTTATTATAATTACTTATGGACTTCAAACTTGAGTTAAGCTTTAAAATGTGTTATACAGTTGCCTCTTTTTATTCAGTAATACTCACTGTCACCACACTTTCTTTGGTCAGGGTGCCATAAGGAGAAAGGCTACCTGGAGATGCTTTCTGACATTATAAATAGAGAAGTATAATTTTCCTCTTAAATTAGATTCCCATCCTTTCACTATCAGTAATGTTTGTTCAGCCAGTGAATGATTGCCTGATAAGAAAGAAGCTGTAAGATTCTAATAATGTTCTTGCCAAATAAGGGTGAGAGCAGTTGTAGTAGTGAGAAAATCTTAAAGAGATCTCTGCAGCTTTTGTTCAGCAGGAGGTGTTAGGCACGCAAATGGGAACACTCTATATTTGCTTAAATGTGTACAGTATGCTTGTGAACTTGTGCTAAAAGAATGCTCACAAATGGTATTGTCCTTTGTTCGTATTTTTTTTAAATATCTCATAGGTATTTAAATTACAAAAATGAGGAGATCTGGCAATTGGAGTAAGGGATCTCAATTTTTGTGTGCATGAGAATCATCTAAAGAAGCTGTTTTGATAAAAGCACTCAGCTCCACACCTATAAAGGCAGATGCACTGACCCAGGACGGACCTGGGAATTTAAGTTCTGAGTAAGCGCCCCCAGGTGATCCTGACAAAGGATATCACGCCTTGAAATAATCATAAAGATTGAAGGAAACCCAGAATTTATACTGGTCAGTTCTTGGCTGAATAAATAACAAAACTAAATAAAACAAACAAACAAACAAACAAACAAAAACCCTTCTAATTCTTGTGAACCCAATCACATCACCAAACCACACCGCAGTCCAAAAGGAATTACTTCTGACATGGAGGCTTGCACTGACTGAAAAGATGAGCCAGCCACAAGGTCAAACAAGCAAAGAAAACCCCAGGAAGGAGAAAAGGTCAGAATGAGCATGAACGCCGCTCAGCCCGGGTTTCTGAGCATCTCGATAATAAGGCTTGCAAAGCTCAGTGATAGCTGGGGAAAAGTGTTCTAAATGCCAGTCAAATGAGAAGAAGGACCATTTTGTTTCTGTTTAGAATGTTTGGAAAATGAGCCCATAATAGCATCCTTTTCTTGGTAGCAACTCCGTAGATTTGGTTGCTTTTAGAAAGATGTTATCAAACAACTTCCCTTAAGACCTGTTACCTCTGCTGTGTGTCAGGCACAATTTAACCTTCATTATGTTCTCAGCAGAGGTGTTTATATGAAACACTGTGATCTCCATGCATTGCTTCCTCTTTTTGTTCTTCCACAGCCTCAAATGCCAGGTGCTTTTTTAAAAAGCCTGCAGTTAGCACAACTGACCTATCTGTTTTACCCAAGCTCACCCTGAGGGTGACGGGCTTTCAGTGGCTGTGCAGGTTTCCAGGATGATGGACTGGCAAAGAACGCAGACGTGGAGCTGGTTAAATTGAATGACAAATGCGGGTTCAACCAACCACGGTTTACAGCCAAGGGTAAAGGGAAACTCAGGGATTCAGGTCGGGGGTGAAAGACAAGACAGAGATGTGGTCGAGAGCAGGGTCAGAGGGCTCCATACTGAGCAAATGGGCCTTTGGAAGAAGGGTGAACTCTTGTTCTACTAGAGACAAACGGGCCTTTGGAAGAAGGGTGAACTCTTATTCTACTAGAGACAAAAAATGAACATGTAGCCATATAGTCAGAAAGCCAAGGTCAGTTACCAGAGGAGCTGAAAGGTAGCAAGACAAAACATAAAACCCTCCATGCCAGTCAGCTGCTAGCCCCAAGGAGTCAGGAAAAGGGTGCCTTGGGGTCTTTCTGCTGAGCATGGCAATGTTTCCCAAAGTGAGGTCTCTGTATAACGGACTTCATCCAGAGCAATGGTTAAAAACGCAGAGTCGTGTGACTCTACCAAGGTGTACTAATTGAGTCTCTAAGGGTGTGGTTAAACTCCTGCAGCTGGCTCTATGTTCAGAGAGACCCACTAAGTAAGTGACCCACACAACACGCTTCATTCTACTCTCCTCCTCCACCGTTCCTATCTCGTTTAATACAATTAGATGTCAGTGTCTTTATCACAGGACTCATTTGTTCCTGTGAAAAGTTGTATTGAATCTAGCAAAGTGAAGGTTCTCACTGGGATGTAGACTACGAAACTGGGGGTTTTTTGTTTGTTTTGTTTTTATTCATTTATTTATTTATTTGGCTGCATTGGGTCTTCATTGCTGTGCTCAGGCTTTCTCTAGTTCTGGCTCACAGGATCTAGGCATATGGGCTTCAGTAGCTGTGGCAAGCGGGCTTAGTTGCTCCATGGTATGTGGGATCTTCCTGGACCAGGGATCGAACCTGTTTCCCCTGCATTGGCAGGTGGATTCTTAACCACTGTGCCACCAGGGAAGTCCCAGCAACTTTCTTACAGAACGAACGTTAGAGGACCAAAACAGGCCAATGGTGTCATAATGTTTAGAAAGATACATTTGCAGAATATGTCATTTTCTTACCAGACTAGCAAGGCATTAACATAGTGGTCTCTTGGACTAATGAGCTCTAAGCTGTTCATTAGGATAGTTGTAGAAATAAGACAAGAGAAAGTGAACAGAGAGTCATGCAAAGTGAGTATTAATCACTAGTAAAGGGAGGACTAGAGTCCAGTTATCCTCACCCTCAGCAGAGTATTTCTGTATCTATTCAACATCAAGTGTGGAATAATACATGAAACACTGAGTGGACCTCCCCATCTCAATATTGTTTTCTGTAATTTGATGGAAAATGAAACCTGCAGCAATACAGAAAACAAAATAATATTTACTATCTGTGCATAGCTCCCCTGCTAAAGGAAAGCAACGAATAAATACACGCATGTACAATAACAACTTGAAAGGGAGAGAATTTGTTAACTGTGGTTTTCCCACAAATTGCTTTGGAAAGTGATAATAACATTGCCAAATTGCTTGTACTTGTGCACACACAGCCAACATCCCCCAGTAGCAATGACAGCCAAGTCACACTGCTATAACTGGAGCCAAGGACAATTCCTGGAAAACACCATTTAACCCCTACTTTCCTCCCTTCTGCACCCACCCCCACATGTGTGGCTTCTGAGTCTTGTCCTAGAGTAAACAAAACTTTACTTGTACTTTCCACCAATGAAAAAATTTACACTCACTCAAATTCATGGAAGACTGTGAGTACTTTCAAGTTAAAGTAACCTTGCAAGTGTTACAGTTCTGTCATTCTTTAAGGAGTTCCTATTAAGTCTTAAATGCTTCAGAGATTAAAAGGGTATATTAACGTTATTAGAGACTTGAGATAAAATGCCATGCCTTGCAGGGTATCTTAGCACTTAACGAAAACATTTTCATCACATCCTGAGTCTATTATGCCAGATCTTCATTTCATAAGTTGTAAGATAATCTTATTTTAATTAGAAGAGCTATACCAAGTACATTAGAGTAATACAGTTAAATATATTCATCAACTTTCTTCTTGTCAGGTAAAATGGCTCCTTCAGAGTTCTAATGTTGTGCTGCCACAGGTGTCAATAAAAGAAAAAACACGAAACATACATGTGTATAAATTCTGAATGGTTTGTAGAGCATTAGATGAGTGTTCTAAGGAGGATTCTATATGGTAGCCACTGTCACATGTGGCACTTGAGTTCTTAAAAGATGGCTAGCTCAAAGTGAAATGTGCTGTAAGTATAAAGTATATACTGGATTTAGTACATAATTTATAAAATATATAGTATAAAATTTAGTATAAAATATCTCAATAATGCTTATATTGATTATGTGTTAAAAAGATTATATTTTGGCTGTTTGGGCTAAATAAAATATAGGATTAACATTAATTTCACTGGTTGCTTTTTACCTTTTTAGATATGGTTTCCAAAAACTTTTAAGTTCCATTTGTAACACACATTTCTACTGGACGCTGTTGCTCAATATCATCTAAACATTATGTAAGATCAAATTTCAATTATCTGTAAGACATTATCCATATTGTTAAATAAGAAACATAAATGATAAAATGATAAATCTCAAATTGGCTCCATCTAAATTCTGAATAAATTCCTAATTATCTTTCCCCACTGTCCAGTCAGTTAAATGAAAGAATGGAAAATCCAGTCTTAATGGCAGCCTAGGAGAGATGTTACCAGGCAGGTTTTTGGCTGCAGAAGAAAGTTGGACAGTACCTTCCAGAGTCAGACACAGGTCACGTGATTCTCAGGAGTCAATTGTGAGATGAAGCCAAAAGTATCTTGTGGGAGAACCACTCCTTTTTTTTTTTTTTTTTTTTTTTTAGGAGAACCACTCTTTAACAGCAAGGACAGTTCAAACAGGATAGAGAACGCTTCAAATTTCATCTTGTGGTTTTGCAGTTCTTGCAAAGGAAGGAAAGAGAAAAGGTACATGTTTGGACAGGAAAAGTTTTCAAAGTAAACAAGTACCCCCAAGACTGAGTTAAAACACCTTGTTGGAAGGCCACGAAAAATGTGAGCACCGATCAAAACAGACAGCACTTAAACAAAAGCCACTCGTGACAAGCTTGTAACAGAAAAGGGCCATACAAATATTTTTCAATGTAGAACGCTACTCTCAAAGAAAAGGCATGTAGAGCAGGTCAGAGGCAAACTAAAAACAAATGGTCCATGAAGATCTCAGCAGAGCACCTCACAAGGGACTTCAAAGAAAAACACAAACCCCTTTAAGTATAACAAAGTCAGGAAGCCAGCTGGAGAAGGCCAAGGTCACTCAGGGATGACAAAGGGATGACAGGAGAATCACTAAATTATTTGCCTCATTCTTGACTAGAGAAGGCCTTGGAAAGAGTCTCACCTCCATCTTCCTTTAAAGCAGACAAGTCAGAGGTATTAAAATAAACAGTGGAAAATACAGACTTTCCTACACCTAAGTGACAAACTGAATGTAAATAAATCACCAAGACCAGACAACATCCACCCAAGACTTCCAAAGCAACTCAAAGGTGAAATATGTACATGTTGGCCAAAATGTACAACCTGTCCATATTAACGCCACTGTGGGAGAAGAATGGCAGGTTGCCAACATGACTCATGTTCCTTAGAAGGACTTCAGAGGAGATGCTGGAAACAAAATTTCTCAGTCTGATTTCTAAACTTGACATGTGATGGTATCTACATAAACACTGAAAATGCAATACCTGGGGGAGTAATGGTTAACTGAGGAAGAGTCTTCTCTAATAATCTATGAGGGGTATTGCTTAGATGATTTAGGATACTTGAACTAGATACTAAGAAATTCTCAAAATGTTGTTGAATTTTCTTTTTGAGTGCTTATCTGTTAGAAATCAGACTGAGTATATATGAATAAAATGATATAATATTAGGGGATTGCTTTAAAATACCCAAGAAGAAAAAAAGGAAAAAAGATAGATGTAAGAAGAAAGAAAGCAGACTGTTGATAAGAACGTTTATTATCCTTTTCTTTCTCCTTATGTGTGTTTGAAAATCTCCATAATAAAGCTAAAATTAGTCAAGGAGGAAACATAGGAATATATAAACACATGTCCAAAAGGAAACCAATGAATACTATTTATTTAGACTTTCAAAAACACTTTGACAAAGTTTCACACTTACATTTTATACACACACACACACACACACACAAAGTGGGTTTTTCACTTATAATGAAACCTTTTCTCACAGAGAGGAAATTACCCTAGAAACAAAGGCAAAGGGAAAAGATAAATGGGAATTTTTTTGGATAATGAAGTGCTAATAGTGGTATTTTTGATGAACCAGTTTTATATAGACTCCTAAAAGGAAAAAAAAAAAAAAAGGCCAAATTGAAAAATCAAGTTTTTAGTTAGTATGAAACTCATCTTAGTAGTGAACTGTCCAAGCTTATAGGGAAGAAAAAAAAGTGCTAAAAAACACCTTCCAAGTTTGCCTAAGTTGAAAGAAAAATGATAGATGGTCTTTAATGTGTACCAGTATTAAAAGATTAATTTTAGAAAATAGAAATAAGTGTATAAGATATGAGCTCTTATCAATCACTATAATTCTAGAAAAATGTTCAGGAAGAACTATGAACCATTCCTCCTAAAAAAATCAGCTTATTTTCCTTCTATGGCTAAAGAAAAATACCACGCTAAAGAATCCTGGGAAAGTGTTTTAGAAATAAAACATTTTCAAGACTAGATATGTCTAAGGCAGCAACGTGTCTGCTTTTTCTGGTCACCACATTTCAGTGACAGTGCAACTAAACTGAATGAAGTCTGGAGAACAACATCTAGAATCAGTAAGAGAGTTAAGCAGATTGTATCATATTAGATTCAGACAGTTAAAACTTGTTGGCTTAGAGTCACAGAGCTTGAATGACATTGTATGATCCATGTTTATTGAATAAAAAGCATATAAATAGACTGATCATGACTTCATTCATCAATACATAGAATTAAGAGCTACTCCTTGAAATGTTAAAGCTTTAGTTCTTGAACAAATAAAATTAGTAAGATACTATACAGCTACAGCCAACTTTAAAAAGATGTTACTCCCAAGAAAGGCTTGAAACTAAAAATATAAAGAGATTGAAGGAAACATAAGATAATTTTATGTCCAATTTACTGAGCATCACTGATGAATATTTAGAAAATAAATCTCTTTTGTTTTTTTTTTTCAAAAAAAAGAAGAAACTAAGAAGGGCCAAAGAAAATTACTACAATATCTTTTAGTGCTTCTCTCAGAGTTGGAATAGTAGTAGACTACATGGACAATTATACAAGTTTTATTGGTTAACTTCATCTTTGATTTATTGGTGTCACTTTTTCCTTCATCATAATTAAAAATCAACTATAATGATACAAACATATCATTTATATAATTCAATATCATAAACTATAACTTTACTAACTACGAAGATATAGTATACAACTCATAGGACAAAAAAGGGCCCATTAAAACTCCCAAATATTTATATTATGATTTATTATTATATTATCTTCATGCAGAGTCTAATTCACCAATGATTGCCAAATTAGTATAACGAAAGTATTTTCTTTAGTTTTTCCTTAAAAGCTATAGTAATCGTATAAACATTAGCTAACTACATTCTTTACTCATCCTGAAAGGCAGATGATATTCTTACAAGAGATTATTATTTCAGCATGTTACTCGCAGCACATCTTTTATTTTTTCTCCAGGTTATTTTTTTTTACTGGGGTATAGTTGCTTTACATTGTTGTGTTAGTTTCTGCTGTACAACGAAGTGAATCAGGGATATGTATACATGTATCCCCTCCCTCTTGGACCTTCCTCCCACCCACCCCACCCCCCCATCCCACCCATCACCACAGAGCACCGTAGCATGTCTTTTAAATCCTAAGAAGCTGAGTGTGAAATGGTTAACTCATGTCATCTAATACTCAAGAACGGTTATTTTACATTCAGGGAAGTTAGTGTAAAATAGAGATAAAATGACAACAGGAATGCTGTCCATCAAGATATTTGTTTATTTGGTCTTTCTCTAAAATTACTGCAATACTTTCCAATTCCATCATAACCTGTACTAAAAAAAATCCAGTAATAATCACAATCCAAAAGCAAATATTTTCATGCTACGTATCTAAAAAGATAGCGTAATTTCATAATCTCTTTCAGTTCTGCTTATTCATCGATTCATTTTATTTTAGATAGCTAAAAACTGTATTTGCAAATTTATAAATTATAAAGCCAAAAGTAAGGTTAAAGTGAAACTTCCTGATCCTCTCCTGCAACTGATGGTGATGATGGTTTCATTTGCTATCTCATAAGAGGCGAAAGATGTCTGGTACCCGGTACAGCCACACACTTGTCCAACTTTCCAAGTCCCTGACTCAACTTCCAGACTCAATCTCTATGCTGTTTGGTAGATGTCAGGTAAATAGCAAAAATACAAAAGCCTCATCATCATTTTAACTGATATTAACCCTTGCCTAGTAACCTTTGCCTTCTTGCTATTCAAGAAGAAAATTATTCAGTAACAGCTAATTAGCTAAAATTTTAATCATGCTGATCTCTGATTAATGGTTCTATTGATAATTTTAATTTCCTTCTATATTTTTTTATTTTCCAATTTTAAAAGTATGGATTAATTGATTTATAACCAGGAAAAGCATTGAGTATTTTTAATTTTTATTTTATATTGGATTATGTTGATTTACAATGTTGTGGTAGTTTCAGGTATACAGCAAAGTGATTCAGTTATACATGTACATATATCTATTCTTTTTCAGATTCTTTTCCCACATAGGTTATGACAGAATACTGAGTAGAGATTACAAGTATTTTAAAATGGGTGTCACAAATTTCCATTTATATAATCTGGAAGGAATATTTAGAGTCAGTAATATCTCACTGGCAAACAACTTTTCAAGACTGAAGTTTTATATAATGACTTCCTGTTTTCTCTAAAATAGAAAATGCACTTGATTTCCATACATTTAGAAGTTGTGAATCAAAGTCCTTTATAATAGAAACAAACTTAAAAATTTAAAGGGCTCCAACTTTAATTTTTGATGAAGACATATCATCGTCACCTACCATCCCTTATGACTGAGCAAAACAGACTTGGAAACACACTCAATTATCACAGCACGCAGATATACACCACTATTTCTTTGTTTAAGCGACTCTGCTGTGTTCTGGATCACAAAAGGAAGTTTGACATTTTGGAGTAAAATGCCACAGGATCTCAAAACAGGACTTTGACGGTTCTCAGGGTTCATATACAAATATCTTTTTTTTTTCCTTAGCCAAGGGAACTAAGTGGAAGTTTCACTTTACCTCATTCACTTAAGGAATCTCAGTCAGTTGTTCCCCAAATAGCAAAGTACAGACTCAGCAAAAGGACCCAAGAATTATATCACACATTGTTTATGGCTGAGTGAGCTTACAGAGGGCTGGTATATGCTGAGCACACAGCTATTTGTCATGAAGCCATCAATCAAATTCAGTTGATAATAGAAATACCTAAATAAATGAATTATAGAAATCAATGAGTCTGCTATTCTTTCAGAGTTTAAAATCACTGAAAAATTTACCATAGGTTTAAAAGGCAATTAAATAGTGGGGCATCAATATTCTCCTATTTATTTCACAGCTCTTTCAGTCTTAACTGCTCTGTTTATCAAAGATCCAAAGAGACTGCTAAAGACAGACTCCATTGGGGTCATCCCAAGAATAGCAGGAACAAAGGCAGTAGTTGAGGTGAGTTCCCTATTCCGTGAGCTCCTAATAACAAAATAAAGTGAAATTCATTGGGGCCCAACCAATCATATCCACCAATATTGGTCCAGACCTCACTTGCCTATTATCTCAATTAGTAGGGCCAGAGGGAAAGAAAAAAAAATGAAACCTCACAAGCAATCAAAACCTCTCAAATTAGCTCTTAAGTTTAACTTCACTTTTTCCCTCACATACTAAGAAGAACAATAACTTTTTTTGTCTCACCTTTCCTCTTTGTTCCATTACAAAGCACTATCAATACCTAAAAGTCCCAGATAGCACTTAGTAAAGGAGAGAAACAAAAGGCACAGATAATTATAAATTCAATAATAGGCACTGAAGTGAGTTAATTCCACATACTTGTTGCTATGAAGCCTAGACTGGCAAATGCAGTCCAACGCTGGGTGAAAGAGGAGTGCATGTACTTCTATAACAATAAGGCTTAATTTCTTTTACTCTTCATGATATCACTGCACCAAGCTTTCCCACTTAACACCAGGAAGGCTGCCCACTATGTGCCTGGCACTGGGTTAGACACTGAAAATACAACTGGAACAAATCATGGGTCCCTTCCCAAAGAAGCTCCAAGGGTGATGGGGAAGAAGGGCATAGAAACCAATCATCGCTGGGAAGTGTGAAAGGCACAATACTGTATAAGACACAAGCAGCAAAACGGGGTTATGAATGCTTTTAGGGGTAGAGATCCAGAAAGGGCCCAGAGGAGGTGATTATCAGAGTATTGGTGGCTGAGATGTCTTTGAAGAATAAATGAAATTTAGCCAACAAGCAAGGAACAGAGGGCAATTCGTGCAAAGGTACAGAGTGTAGAATGGCCTAGTATTTTGGGAACTGTAAATAATTTGGTTTGATTGGAATGAAAAGTAAACAATAATAAAATCCTCTGTCCTCTGGGTCTATACATCATCCATCCATCACTCCTCTGATTGGGGGTTATTTACTGAGATGAATCTGTGTGGGCTCCCCCAGTTGTGCAGTTGTGGTCCAAAGTGAAACTCTGATTATCACTCCATATTCATCTGATGCTGTCATTCCTGGTCATCAACAACCATGCTGAATGACTGAAATTCTAGTTGTGCTCCACTGTGACCTCTGCTCCACTTGGTCACAAACACTTAAAAGGAAAATTGACCCTGAGAGAGCTGATGCATTTTTATGAAAATGTAATTACTAACAGGGCTTTATTGCTAAAAATACAAATTAAGTCTTTCCTTCCCTCCTTATACCTATCCATCTTCCTCTTTCGCTCTCTAGTAAAAGATGCACTCTTAGCATATACCAAAAAATATAGTTTTGTCTTTCTGAATACCCTTTAATTGTAGGGATTGTGTTGTATTTATAGCTGTTCCTAGGTGGCTGGCAGAGAGGCTTACCTACAAATGATTGATGAACAGAACAATCAATCAATCAGTTCATCTGATTGGTGCATTGAAGCCAAGTGTGGACGCCTATGCCACACAGAGCCCGCCAACTGAAGCAAAGAAAAATATTGCACATTGTCTGCAACTTCAATGATTTAAGGGAATAAGACATATGAGAAACCATATACATTTATCTTTGTATAAGTCCTACTTAAAAATGAAATAATGGCAGGGAATATCAGTTATGATGTCTTGGCTACAAGAAATGGAAAGTTTATTGCCTAAACAATAAGCAAAATGTATTATCTATATAAGAAGTTCAAAGTTCCAGGGTTGATTAATTCAGTGGCTCAACAGTGACATCTTTTTTATCTGCCATCTTTAGGTTTTTATTCCTGTTTGCCTCTTTCACAGTTATATTTTAGTGCAGTAGCTTCAAAAATTACACAATCACATAATATCCAAATGACAGACTAAGAAATGAGGGCATATCTCTTTCTCATATTTTCATCATATCTCTTTGGCCAGAATTGCATCATGTGTCCAATCCTAAGCCAATGGCAGTCAAGGGGTTTGGAATTGTTGTGACTGGCTCCTCCGTGGACTCATCAAGATCCACTTTGCTGAAGGGCTGGAGAGGGTTCCATCTTTCTCCAGGAACATGAACAAAATCAGGGTTCTGAAGAAAAGATTAAGGGGGTGGGGAGACACAGGCAGAATTTGCTATTAAATAAGCAACGAGTAGCATCCACAATAGCCAATGACCTATTTAACTTCATTTCATTGCACTCAACTTCCAAAGTGTCAAATAAGCAACAGGTAAACTGTATTTTCCACAAAAAGAGGCCCAGCCGTATTTACTCTTAAGAAAGAAGAAGTAGATACATAATCCTTCAACAAAAAAAGTAAGCAAATGAATGAAAACTAAAATAAGACCATAAAGAAGTTTAAGCACCATAATCTTTGAGTAAAACAATACTGTGTTCGACTGTTGTGGGTTATCTTTCCAAAATAAATACTAAAATTCAGTGCTGCATCCGATGCCGTAAGTCAAAGCTGCTTCATGTATTTCTTCTGTTGACAGTAAAGATCGAAAAGTGATCATATTTAATACAAGAGACAACAGGCTCAAAGAAAAACAACCAAAGACTGAACTTCCAGCTACAGCCCTCATAATTACATTTGCTATGTCTGCAGTCCTTTACTCAGACATATGCAGGTTTTCACCAAGTCTTTCAGGATAATGCTAATTAATTTGTTAATTTATTCAAAAGTTATTTTGGTGAACAGAATAATTTACCTCTAACCACAAGTTAATACAGTTTTAAGAAACCTTTCTGGAATTCAGTGCCTGTCACACATTTAGCGTTAATACCATGTTGCAATATTTAAATGTTTATTAACATAAAGTATTTCAAGCTACACATTTTTAAATTAATCTCAAACTAAATCGAATATTACACCTATTAAGCATACCTTTAAGAGTTGACTATTGGGCATAACAATCACCACTGGTTGCCTAGCAACCCTGGTATCAGCACTTACAGTGAGTTTACCCTAAACTGTAATATAAAATCAGCGATGATTATATATCCACTTCAAGTCTCTGTTTGCTTGGAAATTGCATTTTTTCTGTTATTAATGATTCTGCATTTTGCTATCCTGGGGAGCTGCATTTCAATGTCCAGGTGGAGAAGGGGGTGTCTTGGTCATTAAGTGATCATTCACTCTCAACAAGCAGTCCTAAGAATGGTGACTAATTACTAAAGCAAAGATGCCAATCACTGGTCATCACAGTTAAAGTGAAATTAATGTTGGATGAATAACTCAAGCCATCTTTTTTTTTTTAAGCCACGTGAAAAGAATACCTTGCTTCCACACATTCTAATTTCCAAAAAGAATATAAGATTACATTATGAGTGCCTTGGAGCATTCTCAAAGCTATCCTATTCTTCAAAATGCCTGAGGTAGGCCCCACAGTCAAAAAATGTCATCTCTCATCCCATTTTCTCCTGCTCAAGTATATTATAACAAATAATCTTTCTAATTCTGCATGCATTCCCATGTCTGTACATTTACATTACTGGAGTCTCCAGTGCCACAACTGCCAAGGAGCTCTCTGAAGCACTGCAGCTGTGCTCTGCCAACTGCGCTTGGCTGCCCGACTCCTTCTGGGCTCCCAAAGCTGGCAAGCTAATATGCTAATAGAATTCATTAGCCTGGGCTTTGACAGACAGTTAAAACAGGACTCTACATCAGCACTCCAGCACTGCATGGCCATTATGCCATTTCAGGAGGCGCAGCTAATTCAAAGAAGATGATGACAGGGTTTGCAATCAGGGAACATTAGAGTGTCGGGCAGTGGAGATGCTGAACACGCGAGGCAGGCAGTCCTGCCAGCAACCCTGATTTGATTTCTGGCACCACTGGCGGGCTTGGCAAAAAACGGAGGTAATGAGATAAACTGAAATGCCAGGCACCAGGACTGGTCTTTGAAGTAATTATTCTCTGGGGTAACAAGGGACAAGATGAAAAAGCTTTCAGGGACAGGCAGCGGGCACCCGTGGGACCCAGTTTCCATTACAGCGTGACACTCTGCCGAGCAACTCTCTCCACTTAGGAGCGCAGAGTGCTAAACAGGCTGTCAGAAGGGAGGGGAGACTGGGAAGGGGTCTGGGGGAGGAAATAAACCTGAAATAAGATAGGAACAAGACAGAGAGGTTGTCAGGGCCCTGCGAGGGAGCAAGGATTAAGAGAGGTGTTTCAGAATCT